>NW_009928645.1:167288-172099 GCF_000696875.1 Nestor notabilis
AGCAGGAGTTTCCCGAAAGCAGATTTAGATATCTATAACTAGAAAGAGCAAGCCCCCTGTTTGGAGGGTTCTGCATCCAGAATGCTATTTCTGTTGCAAGGAGCTGTCCTTTCAGCTCTTGGACTTAATTTGTTGTTCATTCTGACAACACCAAACATTCTCCAATTCTCAGTCAGTGTTATTGGTAGAATCACTGTTACCAGTTTTTGCATAGATGCCATGGAAGGAGTCTAAAAGCGTCTCCAAAAACATGGTATGTGTATCTGTAAAACATTTGGCCATGGCTTCTGCTTCACTCACCCTTTCAGCATATTCTATAACAAGGACTATGTTTACTGATTTACAAATAATCCTTGGCAGTAACTAATGCACTGTAGATTGTACTGTATTAAACCCCATGATATTTAAAAATATTAAGCTACTGAAGAGGTCCTTCAGCTGGAATCCTCCAGCACTTAACATGTCTAATATCACAGCTAAATTGTCCTCTAAATCTTCCAGAAGTTAATTTTTTGTTCTGCTCGTCAACAATTTCACTGACGTACGATACGAAAAAGTTGAATTTTCATAGATATGAAAACGCCTGTACTAACATAAATCTGTACTAGACCAGTATTTATTATTACGTGCATAGAGACTAATGGAGTCTTAAAGCATAGTTAAGTTCTTTCACTTGGTTTCAGCTCCACAATAAATTTGACAAAAGCATCCTTTTTGCTACTGCTGTCTTAACATTACTATATTTATGAAGTCTTTCCAGTGTATTGCCTAAAGACTTCATGCCCTGGTCACAGACTCTGGTTCTTTTTCATTAGGGTATGTAACTAAAGGCTTCATAAGGTTTTTGAAGACAAAGTAGTAAAGGAATGATGAAGATGGAAGAATCCTAAGAGCCTATAATCAGTGACAAAAAACACACTGCCTAGGCTACTTCCAGGGCTATCAAAGAAGAATGATCAGCCTATAGTCTGGGCACAACACCCTGCAAACAAGTCAACAGCAACGGCTTTTCAGTTCACCTGGAGAGACCAGGTACTCCAAGCCACCTACTAGAAAGACCACAGGATCTGGGTGTCAGCTTCTGGTAGGGAGATACGTTTGGACCAGCTGCCATAGATCTGTTTTTGCATGTGTGAGTGTGTGTGTGTGTGTGTGTGTGTGTGTGTGCTCATGCACACAGGAGAGTTTGTACCTGGAAGAACAGAGGGTCCAGGGGCCGGCTACTGGATAACACTGACTTTATAAAGCCAATTACTGGAGGGATCCATAGCACGTGTGTTTCTGTGGCCTTTTGTGGGAGGGACGGGCCAAATACCAGCAGCTGGGGAGGTATCAGGATCCACTGGCCAACTACTTGATAGAGTGTCTAAACCCTGCTACTGAAAGGATTCATATTGTGTAAATGCATATATTTTCCACTGCTTGTTTGCATGAGTGCTGTATTTTCTGTCTCTGCTGGTCCATGTGGCTGATTGTAGATACAGGTATTGTGTGTATATGTGCCTAACAACAGTACACACTCAGACTTGCTAGCTGGGGACATGAGTATGTGGCAGTTTCCCTTGTCAAGCTACTGGATGCAGCGATTCCTACCATTCTTCATCCATAGCCACCATGTATTGTCATTTTGGACTAATGCACAAAGGTCAAGAGGAAAAATCTTAAAGTGCTTTGTCAGCCTCAGAAAAGCATTAAAATGGTACAGTGGGCTGCAGACTGTTCCGAAGTCATGTCTTGCACAGAAAGTATGTAAATATTTCCCATCAGGGAAGACAAAGAGGAAAGGTCGACAGTGAGCTAAGCAACTGGAACAAAAGTACAACTCCAGACAGATGAGGAAATACCTAGGTATCAGGGTGCTCTCTCTACAGAGAGATCCATAGCTCTGATTTCCATATGAATGTGTATTGTAGAGACAGTAACCACCAGGAGAGATCTGAACTAAAGCACAAAAAAACCCTGCACATGGTTTCTACTGTTTTCAAAGCAGAAGAATATTGAAAATGGGCATCTTGAAGGACAGAACAAGAAAAATAGCACAAAGGAATTAAAAGCCATAGGGCAGGGCAGAAGAGAAATTTTCTTGGGCTATAAAAAAAAATACCAGTTGCTCCACAACAGGCTTAGTTTTCCTGGGGAAGTTTTCAGTTAGATACCTTATCTAAAATTACAAAGTCAGAAAAAATACTGGTTTAAGAGGGAATTGGGGACATGAGCTGATGCCTGATGGCACAATAGGGAAGAAATTCCAGCAGTTTGGACACACCTGCCAGAAGCAATGTGTGGTCAAGCAAGCACTTGCAACCAGCTCATTGGCCTTAGTTCAGTTCCTTACACTGAAATGAACCAAGCACACTCTTGTGGGCTCCGCAGCCTCTGATCAGCTGTCCTTAACTCTGCTATAGTGTCACCCTGACTTCTCTGTGGCATGGAAAATATCAGGCCTTTGGTGGCAAGACCCAAATTATCCTTTCTAATTCACTATTGTAAAGATTTTTAAATAACATTTTGTAGCCCATCAAAAATACAAACACACAGGTAAGTGACCAGGTACTTTAACAAAGATCAAAGAAAGAAAAAAAAAAGATTTTTATCTTAATTTTATTAAAAAATTAGTAGTCCAGCATCCTGTTCTAATGCAATCTTGTACAATTTTCATCTGCTCAGCTGCACTCCCTGCTCTGTCTTAATATAATTCAGTCAGGTTGTGATACTTACTGACAGTATTAAAGGTCTCAATACTTGTGGGGGGTTTTACTGGGAAATAGCAATCCCAATAGCAAAAAAAAAGCTCTATTTAAAATGTAAAAAGTTTTTCTAATCACATCTCCAGTGCAGAAAAGCCAAGCCAGGATTGTTATGACATTTCTGCATAAAAAAATTGTTAGTAAAAAAATATAGTTGGTGATGAAAAAAAGAAGGGGAAAGAAAACCCAACCAAACCAGATTCTGACTTATTATTTGCAATTTTTAATCACCATATATTGCCAAAGTAGGTGAAGGCTGATTCACTGAGCAGTGCGTAAAACACAGTTTGTCAGTAATTAAGACATACCACTTATTCTTATTTTTACAGTAAAATTCATTCTGCTTGTATTAAAAAAAAAAAAACCGCATTGTAAGATTACACAGCTATGAAAACAATATTTAAGGTTGCTAATTGCTTGTCAACTAACACATCAGAAAGTAGCAGCCTTTCCAATTAACACACATTTCAACAACAGAAAGGAACTTCAGTACTTTCCAAAATTTAGGAAAGACCCAGAAATCTTACGTGTATGTCTGTTAGCATCTAACAGGTATGTTTAAGTGCTCATAAAACTGTATATTTATATTATAAATAATAATAGACCAGCTTCATGTTTGGCTTAACTAGACACAGAGATGTTGACCAATCTGTCTAGTCATGGTAATAAAATACTTAGAGCTTCCCAGATTAGGGACTATTTCCAACTTTACTACAAATTCCCAAACTTCATTTAATAGCTAATATTCATTCATATAAAGGTAATTCAGGCAATTGCAGAAGTGCACAAGATGATAAAATTCCTCCTCCTTCCTACAGCACTCTCTTTATTTAGAGCTATTATTTGTACAAGAAAATAGCTGTATTCAGCTGAGAATGCTGGGACAAGGGCAAGACCTCGAACTACAGCATCATAGACCGCATGGGTATATGATCACAGGAATATAAGAAATGACACATTGAAAAGAAGCCATTAAAATGAGCCCATTCACTTACTCATGAACAAGCCACAACACGTATTATTGGCAGTGAAACACGTTATTTTTTAAGCAATTCCTGCTTTTCAAATTCTTTGAAAATGGCAAATGCTGTCTGTTATGGTGGGCGGTTACATGGCACATTGCTCTTAATATTGATTTTGGTCCCTGGCAGCTGCTAATATAACTAACCAGTTCAGCAGCAACTGCAGGTTCTACCACTGAATATATTATAATCAGTTTTGTAAGTGTTTGAGCTTAAAACTCACTCAGCTATAGATTAGTAAATCATTATCACTCCAGTCATCCTTGAAAGCAAATGCAAATCTACTGGTGAGTATGCCTGTATTTACAGAGCAGACCTACTGACAAAGAAGCTGCCATCTGCCATACACACATGAGAATACGAGCTGAAATTACAGTAATTTCTATAATAGTTAAAATATAATTAATACATCTTATGTCCAGAGAATGCCATGAAATATTTTTTCCCCACCTACTTTCTGTATGAAAAGTAATTTACAGCATTCCAAAGTGCTCTCCAGAAACTGCACACAGTAGCCACACACAAGACAAAAGAAGAGCCAACTCCTGAACTGTATCAGCCCACAGAGAGTTCTGGTTTTCTTTCTGCAAACTTGTCGAGTAATGCCAGTATACTTCTTAGTATGGCCCTTCAGCCTCCTCGCTTGGGGCAGTGAGGGGGCAGAAAGGAGCTTTACCTTTGGAACATTTTCAATATGTTTAGAGCTGGCACTTGGGGGAACAGGAGTGGGATGGAGTGGGGGGATAAAAGGTAAGCTTATGCCAACAGGGAAACTGAAAACTCCTTACGGAAGAAGGTCTATTTGAGGCTCAAGAATCACAAAAGAATGCACAAGGATAGCTGCTCCCAGAGTGGCTATAGCTAAGTGATGAAGTAACTCCCTTCTTCTTTATTGCCTTCGGCAAACAGCCTATAGTCCATTTCAGCTGCTCAGGTAAACATCAGAAAACTCCAAGAGAAAATCCATTTTATCCCAGTCTGGTTTATTTGAGTTTGCTGGGAAGAGTTTACTGCAGTATTTCTGTTTTCCTTGTTCCTGCTG
>NW_009928645.1:172130-182378 GCF_000696875.1 Nestor notabilis
TATTTTTCTACCATTGCTGGTAGTCCTGGTGCCAAAATCTAGCAGTAGCGTTCTTGATTGGAACAGCAGGCAACACAGACTTCCTACAATGAAATTTGCAGGTGCATTGTCTAAGCCCCTCATTGTGCTTTTGGCAATGGTGGTACATTTTGTAAGAAAATTCATTATCACATTAATACAAAGCACCCCCAGCTAGCTTCCACTGAAATATGTGTGGCTTGTTGGGTTGAGTCTCAACATTTATGAATGTGATGACACCCAAGAGAACTTCAGACCAGGAAACTCCAAAGCCACACTTGCCTACTGTCTCCTCCTCTTTTAAAGACGGCATGTACTGTGCAATCACATTTACACACAGAAATGTATGCTATTTATATGCATTTTTTTTCTCAAGGTGTCTATTGATAAGATGCAAAATAAGGATTTAAAGATTTAATGCAAATAGTACAGAATCTTTATGGAGAGCTTTCATAAACTACAAAGTAGTAATTGAGGTTCTTTTATCACTTCTACTGGACAACAAGTCTCCACTGAGCAAAAATGCACTTGCAAACAATTCTATCTTATTCATGGTTTTAGCAGATGTCAACCAATGCATTCACTAAGTGACCTAGAAAAGGAGCAGAGATGGGGGAAAAACCTCCATTAAAAAGAAAACATACTTTTTTATGGCTTTCTACAATGAAAAATTGGTATTAAAGCATATCTCTAACAAGAGAAAATTTGAAGGATAATCACTCTGGTCTGCAGGAAACAGCATTTACATTTTATGCAAGAAATACAGTCTTAAAATCTGTCTGGTTTAAATGGCTGTCATGATGTGTCCATGCATCACCATTACTCACAGATGCCACTTAACTGATCATGCAACTCAGAAAATTCTGACTAATTTTTATATTCATTTTTCTGAAATTAAACTGTTGAGACTTTCAATAAAATTCTCAAGAGTCAAACTTCAGTGCTACTATTTAGAAAACTGATTTTTTAAAAATGTAATTCCTGTTAATAGTTTCAAAGTGTCATTTTTGGTCTGGCACAGTCGTTAATGTCCTAGAATATTCATTATTGTAGGAAAATATGTTTATGAATATGTGACAAGATTAAAAGGAACACATGCTAAGACATTAGTACATGCTGTTATTTATTACTTGTCATACCATAGTGCTTAGGAGGTCTAATCACAAACCAGGACTTCCTGGATGATTAGAATGGAAGCATTAGTTTAAGGAAAGCACTGAGGAGGACCACCTTATAGTATCACATTGGAATCAATCTTTACAAAAACTCTCCTACTCTAGAACTGAGGTTTGATAGAAAGCCCTGTTCAAAAAACTTCGAATAAAATATCAGAGATCAAAAAAAGACAGTAACACCATTCAAAAAGTAAGGTTTCAAAAGGAGTCTCATTTGCAAGTGTAAGGCTTTCCTTTCCGGAGGCCAGACTGCAAAGATTACTAAGACCATATTAATGAAAATAATCCATAATTTTGAGATGCATCATTAGTGCAGAAGACGAAAGGAGCTTCATACAGCAAGAACTAGATGACTTGAGCAACAGAAACTAAATGTACTTCACAAGTACAAAAATAATACAAGGAACAATTGAAATTGTAGCTCTAAGCTGGGAGTTATCAGTTAGAAATGAATAGGGAAGCTGAAATCAACCATGAACAAGGCAAATAGGATCCTGGGTTGTACACAGGGAAAAGCTCCCATGGTAAGAGATTTTGATGCTACTACTGTGAAGAAAGTTCACAGGAATACTGTCCATGATTCTGATCATCCAAGTGAAAAATGGATTATTTCTGGAGCAGATTGAGGGACAAGCTACCCTGATGACTTTCAGATACTTTCCTATTTTGCAAGAGGAGGAGATTTCTTGGTTTATGTAGCATAATAAAACAAAGGTTATAAGGGGATGTAATGTAGACCATAAACACAACCAGACCATTAACAATAAAGAGGAGCTACAAGACAATGTTGCCACAAGAACAAATGGGCATTAATTGTTCAGCAATAAATGGAGGCTGGAATTCTAAAGAATTATCCTAACCAAAGAAATAATATTCTGCAAACAGCTTTCAGATCAAAGCCATGGAAGGATTAAAACAGTGCTTAGCCTTGAAATAGAAATAAGTATCTACATTAAATGGGATGAATGAGATGCATGTCTACAAATCACAGAGGACTGAGCACCAGGGCCCTTCTTTCCACTCCAGTGTTCCTATATGTTGCTTTCCCAGCCTATTTCTATCATGTACATTGGAGAATCTATAATAAACAACAAATCTTGGCTGTGAAAGTATATTAGATACTGAAATATCTTTCAGGCTATTTTCTTCATAAAAGTAACCTTTAAAATATAATCTGTAAATGTGCAACTACATTGAAGTCACATCGCTGCAAGTACAAGGTAGGAAAAGAGAAAAGGTTGGATAATTCTGAATGGTTCAGTAACAAGGAATCTTTGTTCACTACTTCTTTTGATGGAAGAGCTGCATGGCATCATCTGAAAATAGCTTGTTGTAAAAAAGAACAGCCCACCCACTGCCTTCTCCTCACTGCCCCACCAAAGCCCCACAAAGAAGGCTGGCAACCAAGGACCTGGTTCTTCACATAGCAGGTAGTCAAGCTGCTATGGGATGTTGTAGATGCTGTAGACTTTATAGGACTAAAAAGAAGGACAATGGAAAAGTTGCCATTCTATTAATACAGGTCAGCAGGTGTTTCACACAGGTGCAAGTCTCATTCTTACACTCCTCCCAAGGCATTCACTCTTGCCACTGTTGAAGGCAGGATACTGGGTTAATTACTGCTTTGATGCGGCACTGCTGGTCTTGCATTACATTCAGCCAGCACAGCAGAGTACAGGCTCATTTACCCCATATTAGAGAGATTTCAGTTTGATTTGAGGCTCAGGCAGCAGCCGATCTCAGGTTCCCATTCTGCAGAACGCAGCATGCAAGTAAAATGCCTTGAGAGCACTCTTGCAGAGAGGTACTGTGGTTTTCATGTGCCCAGCCTACACCTTACTCCTTCCCACAGTTTTTCTTCTGAAAATTAAAAATTTTTGCATTAAGAATTGGTACATTCCTTCCTATAAAACCAGCTTAAGCCTTGCTTTAATTGCCTGTAGTGCCTTTTAGGATCCCAAGAAAAAGAAAAAAAACAAAAAAAAGGGGAAAAAAAAGCACTATACAAAATTGACTAAAGGGAAAAATAAAAACAACCCAGCAAAACCAAGTAATCCGCACAGACATGACAGACATGCAAAACTCACCACATTTCATCATTCCCACTTCATAACACTTCCGCAGCCGGCACGCCTGGCAGCTTTTGCGCCTGTTTTTATCTATCGTGCACTGATTGGTAGCTGGGCAGATGTAATCATTATGTCCTGCAGGAGAGGAAGAGGAGAAAATTTAACATCTCCAACAGTCTCTCTGTCATTTCCCAAACCAGGACCTTCTTGATTTTAAGCATCGCAACTTCTTCATATCTAAGCTCTACTAATTTACCTGATGAACAAATGAATATTTATATTTCACTGAAAACAACAATCTGTGGCCTCAAAAAGTAACCAGGCGCATACAGCGGCTTTTAGTGATGACTGTTAGACAGCCAAGCAACTTCTAATACCAACTCATTTATGAAAATGGGACATTCACTCTTGTGGAAATTTGCTCCCAACCTCCAGCTTCTTACTGGGACTCTTACAGGTGGTAGATAGTAAATTATTTTTTCCTCAGCAGAGTTGAAAACAGCAGTCAGTGCACACACCTTTAGTCCTGCAAAGATTTAGGTACACCACAGCTCTATTTGCTGAACTCTCTGACGTGGTGAGTTTCAGGAATGAAGAAGCCTTTGGAGGATTGACCCTGGACCAAAGTTAATTTAAAAAGCAGCTCAAGATAGAAAGAAGACTAGTTTAAAATGACTTATACTGTATAGTACAAAGAAAAGCCCAAGCAGAAAGTATAACTGACAGATAATCTGGACAAGTGTTTCTCTTATTTTCACCAGTTTCCACTACAGCCTCTTCTGTTCTCTTCTCCTTCTCTCCCATCTCACATCACCCCTACCCAAATTCCTTTACATTATTGTATTTCATTACTCAGTAATCTGGTCTCAAAGCTTTATTACTGTAAACTGGACTTGAGTATGTTCTTGGTGTAAACACAGTCAAATAATCTCCTGCCAAATACTTCAAAGGATGAAAAAAATATTCACTCATTTACATTTCTTACTTCCCTCAGTTTCATGTTTAAGTTATTTGTTTGAACTTTAAGACTAGTTTAGGCAAAGATAGTGTTACTAGAGGCTTTTTTTTACTTGATGGAAGTCCAAGAGTTCATGTCCCCAAGAGTAACTGTTTAACTGAACCACTGTGACTATTTCCTTGCAAAATTAAAATAATTTTAACCGTGAATTTTTGAACCAGCAATTTTAAAAAGAAGAGATCAGGTTACAGTTTGTCCCATTTCCTACTGGCAAATATGACTGAAAACCGAATTACTGTTTATCACTCTTCACACAACACTCAGGGAAAGGAGGAGGAAGCTCTCTGTTGCACTATAACCCAAGCACACAGGAGTATAAAGTGGTCTAAAACTCCTGTGATTTTGGGATAATTTAGCCTGCAAGCAGAAGTTCAGGGATGTGGGATGAATACACTACAGTACAAACTTGAGCAAGAAGAGGAGACCGCAAACCGTTGCTCAGTCATACCGTTTAATTTTAATTAGACATTGGCCCAATGTTTTAGACTATAGTAGGCCCAGAAGATTTTTGTTGCAACTGAGTGCTTGCTAGTGTTTTATGCCAAGAACTTACTTTCATTTACTTGAATTACAAGCAAATGTTACCTGACAGGGTACATTAACATGTACAAAAGGCCACAATGGGTAACTTGTTCATGGCCAAAGCACATGTGAGCAACCCAGAGCAAGCAAATAATTTTCCTGACAGAAAACACTTTGAGATCAAATTCAGTCTCCATTTGTGACAACCAGGGGATAAAGTTCTCTTCAATTATTTTAGAAATCAAAAGTACTTGCACTAGTGTATAGAAATTGTTATTCATCCATGCAGAACATGCACAATAAATTGAAAAGCGAAACAAGTTTTGTATTAAAATTGATTCTAATGGTGACACCAACTCTGCCATATTGAGCAAAAAAAAAAAAGGTATCTCAAGATTGCTAAAGGCTTTGTGTGCAGAAGAGGAAAGGAACATTATAAACTGAAAAACGACAGGATTTTCTGTTAGTATCTGCATGTAGTATCCAGTGTCAATCCAAGTGTCCACAAAGAGACCCCAAGTGAGACCAAAGAACATGATAACTACACCTATGGTTCAAAAAATGAAGAGGTGCAAAACTGCAATACAAATTACTGCCCATAGCCTGTGATAACATGGAATCCTACATTTACTTCATACTGCAGCCACTCAGCAAATTTGAACTAAATACCAAATATTTAAGGATTGAAGCACTGAAGTGGAAATCTTGGAGAGATCTGGCAGTGGAAGAAATACTGCAGTGTAGGCTCTGTGGGATGGAGGGCTGACAAATAACAAAAATCATTTTTTAGGTACTTTTAGCAAGTACCTAATATTTGCTCCACATATTTTTATATTCTACATATTGTGTAGATATTATGTGCTATGACTCAACAGCTTCAGGCAATACACTCTTGCCAAGAATAGCTCCTGGCTAGCAAAGACTCCAGATATTTACCTACTCTAACTGTGTCTATTATAAAAAATTCACAGTTACTATGTCTACTTTGGGGCACAAACTATAATCAGATTCACAGGTCTGTGGTGCCATTCCATTGAGCTGCAGGACCTTCCCATGCTGTGTATTCCACCTTTTCTGTAAAGAAATCAACCGCTCACTTTATAATGTTTCCAGATGTTGATAACATAAAAACCGAAAGATAAGTTAGTTAAATCATGTGTTGTTCTATTTTCAGCATGCAGCACCATATGCCAGGAGTTTTGGTCAATTCATTACTAGATCAACCACTGCAGTCCCTGAAACAACTCATTTGAGCAAAGTTATCAAAAGCTGATAGTCCTACCTTGAATACTTCTTTTAAAGAATGCTTTGCAGCCTTCACATGACCAGACCCCATAGTGGTATCCTGAAGCATAATCACTGCAGACTGCACAGAAGTGGGCATCCCTTTTTGAGCCAGGAGTATTTGCAATCGGGCTTGTACAGTCATTGCTGTTGGTTTTCCTTTTTAATGTTTCTCTGATAGAAAAGAAAAATATCTGTTATAAAGGAGGAAAAATTTAACCTACATTGCAAAGAGTTTCATTATTTTCCACTGTCTTCTATTCTTCCTCTATAGAGTCTCCTTGTTACTGAACACACGATAGTGTTTCACAGCCTAAGCCTTTTTCTGCTATGGTTATTTTAAGCATAGAGTCTGACTCCCAGAGCTTTCAATGTTAAGAAACTATGAAGTTTTAAAATACTTAAAGGCATAAAACTGGACTGCTGATGTGTTATTCACATGAACTCTGGGAAAAAAGGAATTTGCAAACCAAGTGGACTTTGCCTTTGGGAAGCTTTGCATGGAAAATGTTAAATCAGACAGGTCAGACTGACATGGTAAATGCTACCACAAGCAGAGGAGCAATTGCTTTGTACTGTTAGCAAGGCAAAATTATAGATGGAGCAACACACACACATCTAGTTTCAAGTATGTCATCCTTTAAATGAGCCTTTGTTCATTCAATGAGATGCTGGAGACAAATATCTCGAGATGTGAATCTCAGTCTACAAGATGAACTCACAATGTTAGACAAAGCTTTCTGTTCAAGGTGACGACCCACACCGATCACCCTGATGCTAAGTAAAAGGAAGTCTGAACACAAGGAGAATGGAGAAACACAATTAATAATATGCTTTCACACATTAAAAGAAAAAATGCTGCATATAAATTAGTAATATATATATGCATTCCTAAAGTGCTGCCAATAGTTACAACTTAATGGAAGTATTCTTAGCAACTGGATTAAACTTAGAACAGGATAGACCCATGAAATAACAGCCAATTCCTGACAACAAGATCCTGTAAACAACCAACAGAGGAAAGGAACTTAGGTTATCAGTGGAGAGGTTTTTATATATAGGAAGCACATCCATTGTACTTTTTCTCTGACACTCATTTTCTTAGTGGTTTTAGCATGTCTTACCTTCACAGAATCATAGAATTATTAAGGTTGGAAAAGACTTTTAAGATCATTAAATCCAACAGTAAATGGTCTAGGCAACTCCAAGACAGAGAAAAATAGTGTCATGTGCAAAGGCTCAGCAAAGTTTGACAAAAGAAAAGCTGAGAATCAATTTATAGCTGTAAACAGAGGTGGAAGTTAGAAACTCTAGAATTTTCCTCATTCCAACTTCCAGAAGGATTAGGGAGGAGAAGAAATACAAGTTTGGATAAGATAGCAGGTAGCACAACTTCTGAAGAACATTGCCAAGGCAGAAGAAACCTATTCCCTAACAAGAGCAAGTTTAAACAGAAAAGTAGAAACACGCTGAAAATGCTATCAATCAGAGACTTTAACTAATACAGACTTTGTGCTGGTTTCATGACAGAAGATAAGGACAAACACACCCACATGCCAAATAAATATCACCAAGTTTATAAGTAATGAGAAGAATATGCTCAATTTCCTAGTAGAAAGTTTGGAAAAGAAGAAAGGTGGTTCTCTAAGCAAATTCCAAACAGAAAAAAATACTGTATTTGTTGTTCCATTAAGTTACTGCAAGCTTTTGAAAGATGTTCCTTCATTCAGATATTGAAAGGCATAAAGGTGTTCAGATGTTTAGCAAGCCTGGTTTTTGACTACACACAGAGCCCTATTAATGCATTGTTGAATCACTAAGTTATTTCCCCTCCTGCCACACTGGGAAGACCAGTGTGGGGGAACTGCTCTTAGAATAAAGAGACTGTATCATACACACCTAATATGCTGCTAATGCAAGTACAAAAAAGCATTGCTATTCCATTCTATTTCCCTGTATTTGGAAGGAAAAGTAATTTGGCATTTCACATTAGCAAATGAGGTATGTTTTTAAGTTCTACTTGGAAATCATGATCCAGCCATAAGAGTCAGAAAATAATCAAAATTATCTAGAGAGCACCTCAGTGACATACTCTGTAGTGAGCAATGATTATTGCCACTGTTAAAGCATCAAGATATTATGGATGAAAATAAAGAAAAAGCATACACTGCAACATCTCACTGAGGAGTGTAACTTTTTACCTTCCAGTCATGACAAGTGTTTTAAAACCACTTTTTCTTTCCCTGCCTAAAAGTTTAATGACAGTCATGCAGCACACATGCAAGCTGCATGACTTCGTAGAATCATAGAATAGTTAGGGTTGGAAACGACCTTAGGAACACCTAGTTCCAACCCCCTGCCATGGGCAGGGACACCACACACTAAACCATGCCACCCAAGACTCCGTCCAGCCTGGCCTTGAACACTACCAGGGATGGAGCATTCACAACTTCCTTGAGCAACCCATTCCAGTGCCTCACCACCCTCACTGTGAAGAACTTCTTCCTTATATCAAGCCTGAACTTCCCCTGTTTAAGTTTGAACCTGTTACCTCTTGTCCTATTGCTACAGTCCCTAATGAAGAGTCCCTCCCCAGCATCCTTATAGGCTCCCTTCAGATATTGGAAGGCTGCTATGAGATCTCCATGCAGTCTTCTCTTCTCCAGGCTGAACAGCCCCAACTTTCTCAGCCTGTCATCATAAGGGAGGTGCTCCAGCCCTCTCATCATCCTCGTGGCCCTCCTCTGGACTTGCTCCAACAGCTCCATGTCCTTTTTATGTTGAGGACTTCCACAGGCTGTGGCACACAGCTTGCACACAGAGCAACAATCTGGAGTGAATTTCTCCTGCAGGCCAAATGGGCATCAAACCTGCTCAGCTGTGATAGCTGCAGCAGTACAGCAGGATGTTCAAACACAATAGTTTTGTTACTGTTGCCTTTAGAAGCAACAGAACTAGGAAATAGATGAGAGCTTTAAGGTACACATCCTCTACCCTAAGAATCTCACAATCAGACAGTGTATCCACACGACAGCAAACCAGAGCAGGTAGCCCCACACATGCCCAGAGACCACCTCCTTGGGAGGCGCTCTTGGGACTGGCGCACTCCAGTATGCTCACGAGATGACTGAGCTGCCAGGTCCTTCAGAAGAACTGGCTGTAGCTGGCTGGATGCCCACAAAGCTCCTGCACCAAAGGATGCAGGGCAATGGGGGACGTTCACTGGCTGCTTCTGGAAAACCACATAGCTGAAGATTTATCACTTTACACCTCCTAATACTCCTCTCTATTTTATGATCATGGTTTCTATATAGAAATGTTATGTTTCCATCAAAAAAAAAAAAATAAGATTTTTTTGAAAGTAACAGGTTGGTGATTTCCTACTAGTCATCAACAGTGGCAAGATGATTACCCTAAAGGAGAAGGAATTAGCAAGACCGTTCACATTATTCAGTATCTATCATGTCTCCCAATTACCTCTAGCTTTGCCACAGCAAGTGTTTGATGCGTGTGCCACACCTGGAAAACTTGAACATAAACCCAATATTTTATTAAAAATGAAAAAGGGTGACAAGGATTTGACCCAGAAAGTAGCTACATCTGCTCATGGCATTTGTTGTCTGGCAGTATTTTTAAAAAACTTAAACTAGTGTATATTATAAAAAGAAAGAGGAAAAAAAAAAAAACAAACCACTGAAAAAATAATTTCTAAATTATAAATTCCTCATTCAGTGGCTGGAGATAATTCCATCTCATACAAGCCAAAGCTGTGGGATTGAAGAAGGCTTTTCCCTTCTCCCAGAATGTGTGTGAGATGACAGGTAAAAACCAGCTGAAGAATACTTCTCATTCTTTATCTATCTATCTTCTTCATTTTCTAAAGACTCGCCCCACTATAACTTCTAGAATTGTTAATACCACACAACTGTCAATATTTATCTCTCCAACGCACAAGTTCTGCTACACTCCAGACATTGCTTATTATGCTGAAAATCAGGACATAGATATCTCAAAATTAAGAGACATTTTTCCTTAATCTCTGTAACTATTCCATCATAAAAGAGATCCCAATCCATCACCTCAAAGACACTTCAAGTTATATTCAACTGCTCTACAGCATGAACGCAATTTAAAAAAGCATAAGAGAATAATGCAAATAATT
>NW_009928646.1:0-61534 GCF_000696875.1 Nestor notabilis
CACCAATCCCTGAGGGACACCACTCGTTACATCCTGGAGTGGGTTGGACACTGTCCTGACATCTCTTGATCAGAGGCCAACCCAGGGCTGAAGATGTAGGACAGGGGGTGTTAAGGAAAAGCATGCTGTCAGAGCATGAGTGCTTCTGAGCTTTCCCAGTGGGAACTTGGATGCTTTGGACCTTCACTGGCAGATATTTGGATGCTACAAAGAGCTACTACAACAGCTCCTGTAGATTTATATCTGGGCCAAGAGCTGTGTACGTGGGTCTTGAGGAGCTTCCCATGTCCTATACACACAAAGTCTGTGGTGGAGCTGCGGGTTTGTCCTGAGCCTCAAGCTGGAATGGCTGAACCACTTTTCTTCCTTCTCAAGCCACTGGAGACAGAAGAAAAATGAGTTTCAGACTTGTTATTTAGTGTTCAGGCAAACCCTGAGTTGTCATAGATTTAATTCAGGTATGCACCAATAGTGCACAGACTAAATTGCATCAAATATCTAGGGCTACTGAGGAAAGGTAGCTGACATTTTTTCACAGTTTTATACATGAAAAAAATACAAAATTTCACACACACAAAATAAAAAAGACAGAAAAAGACCACCACATTTTTGTAAAGCTCTTCCCTTTCTTTAGAAGCAAAAAAATTTATTCATTTTCATTTGTCAAGTTCATCTTCTTGTTTTTTAATGCCACCCAGTAATGGATTATGCAGGCTTCATCCCAGGCATGCAATAATTAGTCAGAGGATGAAGGATTTACAGTCAAGGCATTTAATCAGGAACTTTTCACATACATTAATTTTCAAATACATAAATAAATAATCTCAGAAACAGCTAAAGTCAGTATTAGTAGCTGAATTAAACTTGCATATTTCTGAAGTTCACAATCCTATTGCCTCAGGAAAGAGTAAGAGAGTGTGAGACATTTTAAAGTGGCAGAGAAATACTGAATTGGTTGGAAAAGCTGCCTTTCCCCTTTTGGTACTAGCTCTTGCTGAGCAGAGCTAGGCTTTGGGAAGAATGGCATTAAAATGTAATTGCTACAAAGGTGACCAGCCTGATACATGGACCCATGTTGTGGGGATTTTTTCCCTGGAGACGAGAGAGAAGAGAATCTCTTAACTGAACCAAGTTGAAATGAAGAGGCTTCGGTCCATGGTCCAGGCCAGCTTGGAAGAAAGGATGAGGTTAAAAGCCATGTTGTGTGAGATCCAGTTTGCTGCCTTTTTTATTCACTTATCACCACCTACACAATGGCTAGTTAAATTCCCATGGGGATAACCACCACATACATTTTTTCCTGGCAGTTGAAGTGAAATTTTATTGATTTGACATCATCTCAGATAAATCACATACAGATCTAGAATGCAAGATTTCCCTAAAAAAACCCAAAACCCCATGGTTTGAAGAGAACTCATGCAACTCCATCAATATTAACTGATATAGCTGAATATGCAGAGGAAATGTATAAAGTGGTAAAAAGATTTTTGGGGAGATCATAGGATGGACAGTAAGAAACATGATAAATGTAGATTTCAAAATGCCTCTAAATGTGATTGTGCGTGGAAGTTGGCTCAAATAGTGAATTGAACCAGATATGAAATTTAAAAATTTTATTTCAGCAAGAAGTATTTGCTATTTTGTTCAAAAGAAATTTGGAAGACAGCCTGAAAAAAAGTCCTGGTGGTGTCAATATGGACTTTTGTAAGTTTTATATGATACTGTGCCAAGCCCAGAAAGGAAGAGACCAGCAAAATGGAATGGAGAAGATAGCTGCTACCTGCAAGAGCTTACTCTGACCAACTGGGTTTTGACTCATTTTCCTTTGCCATTTGGATTAATGTTGTCTATAAATGTATAAAACAGCTCCACTGCTGCTACTGTTATAGTAGTATTGTGATTTACTATTCGGTCTACAGCTCTCACTTCACTACTCCTCCAAGAAATGATGCTGAGGTGGAGAAGCAGGCTGAGTCTCTCGCAGAGCATTTCCTCCCTGAGCATGTGTGTGACCAAAAGCCAGAATCAGCTCCTCAGTCTTCTCCCAGAGCAGACAGTTTAAACAGGCTTTGTGTATGGAAATAAATAACAGGGTTAGAAAGCTGTGAGTGGATCACGTCTTGCTTCATCTGCTTTAGTCCACAGTTCTACCAGACACTACTGTCTGAAAGGCCCTTTCAGAAGCTCACGTGAGATCTTCTAGTCTGGTGGTTTTTTTGACATCACTGTTAATGGGCTGATCCAGAATCTAGTTTTGCTGAAGTCCTTCGTGTTTAACTCCCTCCCAGCTTTCATTTTCTGAGCATAAGCAAGCCAAAATCTTCTAGTCCTTTATATTACAAACAGCTCCCGCACTTCTTATGCCAGCATAACATCCCTTCACAGCATGATTTCTAGGTTAAGTTCATCCTTCTTGAATTGGGATAACCCAAATTGTATGCAAAATTCTAGTTTAAAACCATTCCACTATTTATAAGCACTTATAAGTAGCAGTTTACCCAAATAACTGTATAACTGGGAATATAAGACACAGTCGCAGCCCACAAAGGCTCTCAAGCCACCTCTTGTGCTAAAAACACACCCAAGAATACATGGCAAGATCAGTAGTGAACTATAATGCCCTCATTTCTCAGCCTTTGGGTTTGCATTTTGGTTAGGCTCACTTCTCACTGAAAAGGGGATATGTGGGTCCATTTTCTGAGCATAAATCTATTTAGTGACAGTTCTAAACTCATGTTTACCTTCCCTTAATCTCTTTTTAATTTAATATTAAACAAATGAGTGCTTATTCTAGCCTTCTGAAATGACTACGTAGGGTTACCTGCCATTATACGTATTGGGCAGTGTGTTTGTTCAACAGGTGTGCTGAAGGTGGAAAACTATTCATTACATTTGTATTTTTTAGGATAATGTTAATTAGCCTTCATGGCAAATTAAGACCTTCCCCGCTTTCAGTGCTCCCACACTGACATCATCTCAAATGTAGTAATAACTTACAACACACAAAAGAAATACCAGCCATCTAGTGGGTGGTCTCTAAGCAGGGAACCAGAAGACAAACTATTCCTAGTTTGCTTGCTTGCCTACAATATAAATAATGATTCTTTTACCCTTCAGGGTTTTTTGTGTGTGTATGTGTATTTTCTTCTTGCCTTGCCTCCTTGGATTTTAAGGTGATTGGGCAAACTACATTAGCAAGTAATTTGGCACAATAGGTATGGAACTGTAGAGCAAAACTGTCTGAACTGGGGACCCAAGAGCCACTCTACTCATCTCTCATTTTATGTATCACATTTTGTTCTAGTCTGATTCAAGGCACTCAGATTCACTAGCAGCCAGAGCACTTATGTTTCTGGTTCAGTTTCATTCAAAAGCAATCTAGTTTGCTTTCTCCAAAACAATTCCTTGATGCAAACCAGACTGTGGCAAGAAGAGGTGATCAGGAGACTTGTTTGAAAACCCTACTCATGCTCTGAGCTAAAACACTAGTGGTGAACCCATATGCTCTTTCATTGTATTCTATATTGTATATGAATTCAGGCTGGAGCTTTCAAAAGCTCAAACAACATAAATAACCCAGAAAGACAGAGCAAATAGCAATACATGAACAGAAGAGAGATAAAGATATGCTCAATATAGTGAAAAAGCATTAGAGAAAACTTCTGTGCAAAGCCAACTTTATTAATCAAAATATGTCCATTTGGGAATGCTTGCAATCTTGATAGAAAATACACAGCTTTCTGAGTTCTTCACCTCTTGATAATTAATTTGTTCTCCTTTGTTGGGACACAAACCCAAATATTAAAATACTAGGATCTGGCAAAAGCCACAATTTCTCCTTTTCATTCCATAACAAGTCCTTATTTCCTAAAAATACGCAGACCAGACATTTTTAACGTTGTCTATCAAACATTTTGTTATTTTAGATTGTGTTTTTTCATGAGTAAATAATTTTCGGCACAGTGGGCCAAAAGTTGGCATTTGCATCTTTCAACTCCAAGAACAAGCCAGTAATTCAGAAGACAATGGCAAAAACTAGATCAGAAACAAAGTCTCCAGAGGTCTCCTGTCCAGCACCAAAGCCACCCTGACTACCAAAGCAGAACCTGATCACTGGGAATCAAAGATCACAGTGATGCAAGTTGCATCTCCTTCCTCCTTCTTCAAATACTGCAGAAACTTGTTGACATTTTGGAGTGAAGATGGAGAAAGTTGTGCTGAAGAGTAGCTTATTCCACAGAATTAACTTAATTTACTTGAAATATTTTGCCTTTGTTGGATTTGTTCACCTAAATGGTAAATTGTGAATCTCTCTGTATTAAGATTGCCATTAGGTGTCGAATGGTTCTCAACAGCCACTGTCTCACTGGGCAAAGTCTGTATATAGTAAATGGAGGCTTAGCAATTGCATATCATTCTCTACCCCGGAGAACCAAAAAAATATGATTCCTGATGCACACAGATGGCTTTTTATCTTCAGGGAAATACCGAGCAACTCTCTTTGCACCAGCCTCTGATGCTGTTAATGTTCATAATTACTATATGTTTTCATAATAGCATATTAAGTTTTTTCTTCTTTGTGAGTGTTTTCATTAGCTTTTGTTTACTTCCTAAAATGAACTGAAGTTCATTTTACTTTGCTGCCACACTTAACTTTTCTTCACACTTGTAATTACTGACGAGTTACTTTATTTTAAGCTAAGCCTTAACAGGCTTAAGCTAAGGCCTCTTGAAGGTAGGGCCTATTTAAGTGGGTCCTGCACTCAGGAGGTTTAGACTGAATATTAGGAAAAATTTCTTCACCAAAAGGGTTGTCAAGCATTGGAACAGACTGCCCAGGGAAATGGTGGAGTTGCCAACACTGGGGGTATTTAAAAGATGTGTAGATGTGGAGCTTAGGGACACGATTTAGTGGTGGACTTTGCAGTGCTAGGATAACAGTTGGACTCAGTGATCTTAAAGGTCTTTTCCAACCTAAACAATTCTATGATTCTAAGTGTCTGCTGAATGGTACTTCATCCCTGCAAAGCAAGAGGGGCCAGAGATCTGCAGGTTGTAAGCGAGGCGTATTGCTTGCCTGGGTCAGGGACCTGGCAGCAGGTAAAAGGTCCTGTATAATCAAGGATGAGCAATGAATGTCCAAATATATCTGCACAAACAGTTGCTTGTTCTCAGAATAACTAGAGAACTGTTGGTATCTAGACTACTTTGTCTATAAAAAGAACATTAAAGAGTGAAAATAATTTCTGCCTTTTGAAGCATCTAGATGGAGGATGGATTTAGCTCATTGTCTTTGCACCATCAAGACTTCTCCAGCAGTACATCAGTGTACCATGCACACACCTTTTGAAAGGCTCAAGAGTAATGCAAACCCAGGAGCTTACATATGAAATCAGTAGGAACATTCAGAAAGACAATGTTTCAGCCTATCAGTCTTGATAAAGGCCCAGATGGGTAAAAATGTCAGCTTTATGTGTGTTCCAGCCGCTCTCAATCAATCTACTTTTGTATGTAGGTTACTGAGTGTGTCTTCCCCAAAGCCTTGAAGGCTTTAAATCTTGTGCCCGGAGTGATGCCATTATTTTCATGATAAAATTGATCCAGGCAGATATCAACTTTCATTTTCATGGTACCAGACTGGTGGGATTGTACTTTTCAGCTCAATGGTTGTAGAAATTCACATTGCAGTGGTGATTTATTAAATTGATTCTCTTTGCTTTATGTATCACTAACATTGCACAGGAGAGTGGGGGTTTTGCCCTGTCTGCCCACATTTGGTATGCTGCAATTGAATTGCTCAAAACCGGGGGAATTTAATAATCTTTCCATAAGGTCTTATACTGAGTGCAATTAGTGTATTATAATTCAAACATTTCATTGTTAAATGCATTGAAAAGGATTCAGTGATGAAGGGAGAAAAATAATATTTTAAGGCCTGGTGTGTAGCGTGCCGTCATGTTTTCTTGTCTTTTCCCACATCTAGTTCTGTCCCTTTGTTTTCCCTTGGAAGTTCCATCTCCACTCCTACAGATTCTACTGCTATCATATCCTGTATTTATAACTCTTCTCATAAATACTTATTCATCTCCTTCCCATCTTTTCCAGCTTCTCTCAAAACACCATCAACTCCCACTTCTTGTTCATCCCAAGTAGCTTTTGGCAATTGTCCTGTCATGGAACTCCTTGCCACCAGCACCTTGCCAAATCATTGTACAGTAGCATGGCTCTGGGCATTACAAAAGTGAACTACAGGACAAAATCACTAAATATCTTCACTGCACAAGAGAAAATGGAAGCAAATCTGCAAATGGGTAACAAATTCTGTTCAAGGGAGCAGACACAAGGTTCAAGCACAGTGTTGTCTAGTTAGGTAGAGGTTTTTATAGTGTGAGGGCTCCTTGGCACACAGGCAGCTTGCTGGGTTGTGGAAGGAAGAAAACTCTCTCGACACAATCACACATTTCAAAACTCCTGGAGATTTTCAGGCCACTGTCTAGTTTTGATTTATATACGTCTTCTTGATAGTCATTGAAATAACCTTTTCTGTGACATACTTTTAACTTGAGGAATTTACCTAAGGATTTAAACCTTCACTGATCCGTAGGGAGCTGGTCAATGAGTGGTGTATGTCATCTGCAATTCCATTCTATTTTGCAGAGATTTCTTTTCAGAAAATGACTGCACAATTAAATACTTTTTAAGGTTTTTAAACTTTCCTTGAGGATTTTATAAGCACAAACACATACCTCCATATTTATATGTCAGCATCATGGCATGTCCATGCATCCATGATACCTAAAATTAATGTTTGTTCCAGGGAGAATAGCATTCTCCTTAAATCCCTGAGGCATTGAAAACATTTCCAGGGGATACCTTTTAGTTTGTGTAGAACCCTGCTGCTTCCAGCTCTATCAAAGTCTGTGACACTTCTCCTGAGAATTTGCTTCTACAGAAACACAGGTGTTAATTCTCAGCAACTCTGCATGTCCAACCTGCTGTGAAAATTACAGAAACTCAGAGCTGTTCTAATTTATTCTGTGCTTCCCACTGCCTCCAAGAGAGCAGCTCTCCAGCATTGTCCCATTTCTTCTCCCTGTTTCTGTCCCTGCTGTCTTTTGGACTTTACAAGGGAGATAGAAATCATAATGCTCCTATCTACCAAAAGCGGGCAATCCCTGGGAGCTACATCCTACTGTGAAGATCCACTGCCACGAAAGCCCCTTAATGTAAGCAAGTTAATACAAATGTTCCCTAAAGTAGTGGAGTCTCAAGTCCATTTACTTAATAGAAATAATTGTTCAAGCAGCTTGAGGAAGTAGGAGCAAATGTTGATGTTCAATTCTAAAAAGGTAAGATGAAAAATTTCTTTCCTTCCTGTGCAATGTTTTAGTTATTCATCAGACCTTTTACACTTGCCTGAAATAGGAAGGAAAATTAGACTGTTATGTACATTTAGACTTGCACCAGAGTTCCATAGCTAAACTTCTCCAGCCTAAGCCCATAATACACTGGAACATCAAAACAAATCAAGCTTTCCTTCCCAGGACCACAGGATGCCTTAAAGTCTAGATACAAACCCAAACTGCCCCAGAGTTCTGAGAAGCAAAAATGTGGTCACATTCTTGATTAAAAGGGGACTTTTTCTCATGTAGCTCCCTAAGCCCTAGGTGCTGTCTAACACACAGAATTATTTGACTGGGAAGCCACCAGCTCAGGGGTCAGATGAGTGTTATTTATCATACTTGAAGCAATTCCATTGGCACTTGAGGCTTTTCAGGCCATTCTGGATTACTACTCTATGCCAATGGCTTCAACACCCACAATCTTCCCATTTTCTAGCCTCTCTACCTTCCTTTCACTTCTGAACTATCAATCTTCCTTCTCCCAGGCCTTTTTTTCATCCTATTTTCCTTCGAAATTTTCTCTCCTTTCCTTTTTCTTGTCTTTCTTAACCAATTAAAAAAGAAATTGAACTAACATGACATTCGTTATTGTTGTTACATATATCTTCAATGTGGAGCACATCCCTTCCCAATACTGTATCTGGACAGTTTTTATAGATTTATGGCACAGACTACATTCAGCTGAATATAGCTGTGCAGTATAACACAGCAAGGACTGATTTTTCAGTTGATCCTTATGAAATATGGACATTTATTACTTATAATTAACAATATTAAAATTTCTAGAGCACCTCTTCTCACTAAGTTCTTGATCCAAAGATCACTGAAGCTAGAGGAAGCACTGCTAGTGAGAATGGTCCTTACATTGCATCTGGGCACTGTGGCTGATATAGCCCAAAGTGAGAACTCGACACTTGGGAAGCTAATGCACATTAAATCAAGTCTTTGGAGAATGATTCATCAGTATACTTGGCTCTGTTCAGTGACATTTAATAATAGTGTTATGGATTTCCCAAAGTACCCTTCCATATCTGCATAAAAATGTAAAGAAGCAAACACTGAATCAGCTTGTTGTATAATGAAAAGGGTAGAACTGTGCAGTTTTTACCACTGTGATTTTTTTATCTCCTTTCAATTTAACATTCAGAGTTGGTGCTTCTGAAATAGAAAGCAGTTTTCTTAAGGGATAACATCACTGCAGGGCTTGGAATTACACAACTGAATGAGAATATTGAGAAGGCTGCATATATCTCCAGTCAAACACTTCCAAGTAACCATCACTGGTAACTGAACATAGTCCCCCAGCCCATCTTGATGTGCATATGGTTTCCAGAAAGTACTGGCTCATGCAGCACTGTTGCAATAAAAATATTTATTTATAGACTTTTAATAGTTTCTCTACGACAGTTGCAAATTCTGAGTTCATTCTCATTCCCCACTAGGGCATTATTTGCTTATGGATGAAAGTACAGAAATACAAGGGAAAACAGCCCATTAGAAACAAAAAAATCTATTTGATTTCACCACTTGCTATGTGGCTTTCCAAAGGAGGATGTAAAGCATCTAACCACAGCTGTCCAATATATCCTTTAAGTTCTGGGCTTTCAGATAGGTTGGTAGGTGCTAACTTCTCGAAAGACCATAGAATCATAGAATCATAGAATAGTTAGGGTTGGAAAGGACCTTAAGATCGTCAAGTTCCAACGCCTCTGCCATGGGCAGGGACACCACACACTAAACTATGTCGCCCAAGGCTCTGTCCAGCCTGGCCTTAAACACCTCCAGGGTTGGAGAGTTCACAACTTCCTTGGGCAACCTATTCCAGTGCCTCACCACCCTCACTGTGAAGAACTTCTTCCTTATATCTAACCTAAAGTTCCCCTGTTTAAGTTTAAACCCATTACCCCCTGTCCTACCACTAGAGTCCCTAATGAAGAGTCCCTCCCCACCATAACCTGCTGCTGGAAAGGAAGCGGTGTGGCGATCCCTGAGGTCAGCGCTAGCAGATTAGTTGGCATTCTGTGGGTGTTTTGTTGCCACTTGTGCACAGGAGGTCTCTGCCTGATCAAGCACTGAGAAAAGAGACCTGGGAAGAGCTGTCAGGTCTTTTTCTATAAGAGAGAGCCCAAAAGTAAGATTTCCTAAGAAATGCCTGTATAGGAAAAAACATGAAGCAGATGGGGAAAAATGTTTTGTGATGATGAAGTCATGAGAACTTCACACATCAGAATATCAATAAGACAAAAATCCACCGTGAGGCACAGTCTAACTAGTTAATTTCATTTTTGAATTAAATTGATCACAAGCTGATTTCATTTTTTAGAATATTGTTGAATGTAAGATTAAATGATCATCTTAGAAAGAACTTTGGATGTGGCTTGGAATTCCATGCCCACATTACAGGTGCAGAGTTCTAGTCTTCCACTACCCGCTAAGGAAGGGAGATACTAACAAATCTGGGAAGGCATGCAATGATCACATGCCTCCACATAAGCATAATACCTCTCTGAGTCAGTTGTAGCACAACGCTAATTTTCAGACACGGGAAGCAGCTCCTCCTTGGAGCAGCAAGTCTGAGCATTAGCAAGAAGAATAAATTGTAGTCTTGCTTGGTTCTAAGTAGGACTTAAAAAAGGGTCCAAGATGCAAGCATGACCCTATAATAGTGACTATAATGTATTCAAATTCAGTGTCTTTTCCTTTCAGAGGATGTGTTTTTAAAATATGGCACTACACGACATTTGATTTTTAAAAGTAGAGCTACATAAAGATGAGGAAGACATTTTAAACAAAATGAAGAGAGTTGCTAAAATAGGTAAAATGCTTTTCATTGTTGTAGAGGCTGTCTAAAGACTCCACATCAGAAGCTCTGGTTAAAGATACATTATTCCAAAAGATCAAAACATGTCAGTATGGGTAAATTTTAGAGTAAAGGAGACTGTTACGAGTAAAAAGGCATTTGTCAAAATAGGGAAATTCATGCCTATGTGAGGAAGTAGAAAAGAATATGAACTTCAAAATATAAAATATGCATATATATATATGCATGTTAAAATATAAAATATACTAATGCAAGACAAGAAAGTCTGAAGAGCATCTACCCGCATAGAAAGCAGAAAGCCTATAAGAAACTTCGTGGAATTGAATATCATCAAAGAAAGCAGATTGCAAAAAGCTAACCAACTGATTTGTATTAACATGCACATCAGAAGCCAGAAAGTTTTCACACCAAAGTAACCCTACATGGCAAATGAGCTTGAAAGATGTATTGCGAAAAAAAAAGTGTCAGTGAAAATGTTTCAGAGAAAATTAGTAATTCATATGGTAATGAGTCGAGGTAGGATGGTTTTTTTACCCAAAAGCTCCAGAAGAACAGCCTCTGGGAAAGCCGTGCAGTGGCTGTTCTGGGAACTACAGACCAGTAAATGCGGCTTCTGCACCAGAAAATGCTTAAAGCTATAATAACGAGTGGAATTGGCAGACACAAGAATAAATAAATTTGGGCAAAACTCAACATTTATTAGTCTTCTTGAATCTATTCTGGAGAAGTCAGTGAGCGCACTGGTAAGTGGCATTCAGTTCACTTAGTAGGGTATATTGGTGGCTACAAAGCATGATGAAACTTCCAGCTCACAAACCCACTAGGCTTTCAGTTGACAGAAGATGGATGTCCTTTCTGGTTTTATAAGGCAGCACATGATGATTTCCCAAGGCTCTCAGTGATATCCATGATTCTACTCCACCAAAGTGAATGGAAGTCCTGCTAGGAGCAGGATGAGGCTGGGAGCTTTTAAGCTTTTTCTGTTTTGGCTGTGTGGTTGTAGTGGTACATTTTTCCTCGCCTTGTAGTGCTTCTATATGCATTTTATTTATTATCTTTCTTGTTTTCATTTTAATGAGTTATTTTTATTCGAATTCTATTTTTCAGTTGCTTATCACCCCAAGTGCCTCTGCAGGAGAGTGGTGCATACTGTGCCCTTTATAAGTTAAGTATTAATTACATGATTAATTATCATTACGTTCAGTTCCCTGGAAGATTTTATACAAAGACAGTTAAAATGCATATATTCTCTAAGGTACGTCTGTACAGTGATTATGGACTTCATGCTTATACAAAGCTATCGATTTCTCTCATGTACTCTAGTCTATAATACCATGTTCTGTTCCAAATACACTATTTTAATACATTCTTCCTCTTTATGTTCAAGTATTGTATAAAATTTTATGGAAGGGAAAAAAAGAAATCTGCACAATTTCTCATGTATAGACAGAAATTTGTTTCCTGAAAAAAACCCTGTTCCCTTGGGAAGCAAGAGAATTGTACTTAACCTTTGTTTTCATTACTTGCTCTATATTGCCATTTTGCTTCCAGGCAATGTAATGATGACATTAACGAACCTTGCAGGCAGCAAAAGGATTTGCACTAGTAGGTGAATTCATCAGAAGCCTTGCAGACGTTTTTAAGCAAGGTCTGCTTTGGCTGTGGTTGCCACCTCAACAGCAGCCTTGGGCCACGGGAAATTTATGCTCTGTAATTTTTTTCACAGGCTTTTGTGAACCTTTTTGGATTTTTGTGCCTCCCTGAAGAACAAAAGCTGAAGAGAAGCACCTGCATGTTGGAGGGTGAGTACAGTCCTCCCTGGGCTTGGGAACACCCAACACTCACCCCACCACTGGGGGTTCACAGCATTCGAAAGGAGAAAACTCCTTCTAAATATTTTCTCCCATTCAGTAAAGCTATGAAGGTGGACACTTATGAAAACCCCAAACACAGAGGTTAAGTGAGGGCCAGGGAAATCCAGGGTGACAGAATGGTACAGATGGCATGAGCTGGAGACCTTTCTCCATAGGGCTTCTCTGAGAGCAGTTCTCCAACGTGGCAACCCACAATCCTGGGGACCACAGATGCAGAAAATGGGGCTCTCTGCATCCTCCTTAGCTCTGACTTAAGCACTGTTCTGTTGTTCTTCCTCCTCCTGGTCCTCCCATGATGGTGGTGAAGGGGAAAGATATTAGTTAAAAAGATCAATTGAGAGAGCAATTCACATTCTCAGCAGTACCTGAAGTTTATCTAATCCTATCGAACCTCATTGCTACTGTCATAACATACATTCATCAGCCATAATCAAAACAATATGAAAACACACAACATCCCCTCCCAGGGGAGATGGATGTTCTCATTTGTAGATTAGAAACACTTTTTTAAAAGCCAAAGATTGTCGTCAATTCCTTTAAATATGATCTTGCTTGATAACCTGCAAGCAGAGAACTGTCTCCTCCTCATGCAAGAGTATGGATGCCATAAGCCTCCCTGACAATTAACCCTCTGCCCTAGAAGGGGAAATTTGTCTGTGTGTGTCTGTCCTTTAAATCATTTGACACTGGTAAGCTTAGCTAAGCCACCTCATCAACTGGAGCCTGTGCACCATTCTTGTAGGCACTTTAGAAGCGTATTAAAACTTTATGCTGCCTCTCCTGCAGTCCATGGCTATGGATGACAACAAGGAGATGGTCAAGCACATCGTGGTGAACATTTGTACTGTCATTTTCTTTTTCATACCAGGTTGAGTTTTTTAAAACTGTTGATTGTGCAGTAACAACATTTGATTAAATCACTCATTTTATTGCAAATCATGTAACTAATCATCTTCAGTTATTTACATGCAAAATAATAAGTTATATTATTTTGCATGTGAAATAATAACTATAGTGTGGTAGAACAGTACTGTCTGTCTGAGTTGTCCTAGCAGCCCAGTGTTCAGTGCCTACCTCTTATCTAGATTTTGTACAGAATCTAGATATTGACACCAGTGCTATATTTACACCTTAAGACTATTTCTTTCTGAATATCAGACTGGAAAAAGTGGTTGCCTGTTCCTATGCCTGCACTCCCACTGCGACAAGTTAGAAGCAAGGGAGACAAGGCTGTCCTTTCATCCTAACAGCAGGGCTAACCACTGCCAGGCGTCAGCCGGTGCTGAAATGCGGTACAGCGGGTAAGTAAGAGTAACCCTCCGTGAAACGATGAACTAGCACAATCCAGCTGTCACCACTGAGTTTGAAGTCCCATTAGAGAGATGGAAAGACGCTGCTAGAGAGCTACCAAGCAACTCATACTTTAGGTACTCAGCAGACCAAGTAACCATTGCCTGGAGAAAACATCTTTGGCTGACCTATTCTGCAATGGAATCTGGAGTCCTGGTCTGGACTTGTGCGGAAACAAAACATCCTCCTTCCAAGCAATTTTAACACATGAGCACGAGCGCTGCTGGAAGGGGAAGCCTTCAGTCCACAGGTCACTCTGGCCAGCAGAGCCAGTGCAGGGAAGGAGGGGTAGCAGGAGACATGAGCACCGGGGCTCAGGGGCTGAGCCAGCTGGCCTTGCTTGCCTCTGGTGCCTCGATTTGAGGCACTCTCTCATTACATGTCCTGCAGTGACACATAATGCACCACCCCAAAACACACAGTGTGTGCTCAACATGGTCCCTGGATGCAGAAAGTTGCAGGAAAGGAAAGGTGTCACAGGCATGGCAACAAGGGAGCAGGGCCACAGAGGACTATGTTGATGTGACAGCAGCAATACCTCCACTGCCCTCCCCTGGGGCCAAAGAGATCATCCACAGCTCCTGAAGCTCAGCCCTGGTGCCCTAAGCCAGATCAGACCTCCTGCTCCAGCTCTGGCTCTCATGCTGGGACGGTGCTGGTGAGCCACCGTGCTGCAGTGCTGCTCAGCAGTGTGGCCATGTACCAGCTCATGCCACCACCTCAACAGCACACCCAGGAATGGCCATGGACAATGGTAAGTAGTGGTTGCAAAGCAGGGATGTTCACAGGCTCAAACTTTAAGCTCCGTCCCTAAAATGAATTGGAAGCATCTGGCTGTTTTGCTGTTGGTGGGTAATGATGCAGCCACGTCGCAAGCCCAGATGTGATTCTACATTCATGCAGCTGTTCTGGTGGGAGTTTTAACACCCAAAACATCTGCTACTGGGAATCAGAGGCACGTTACTTACATGATCTTTTAGGGCTGTTATTTTTGTATGTTTGCAATTTTCATTTTTTCCTTTCCTTTGGAAAATACATTCTATTTATGTAACATCATATTCTGTTTGCCCAGCAGTGACCACTCCCCCTGTGAGAGGGGATCCCCACATAAAGTTGTGCTACGTGTTTGCAGCACCAGGCATGAAACGCAGCAGATTCAGGGTGTCACAAATGAGGTTTATGGGGGTTGACACTACAGAACATTATGGTCTGTCATGTAAATATATATGTAGTGAGCTGCTAAAATTAATCCATTACTGTCTGCTGCACAAATATGTTATTTGGACCATCTTAGTAATACAGAAATGCCTATCACTTAATTACATGTTTAGACTATGGGAGAAAAGACTGTTTTGACATCTAGTAGTTACTTACATTCATTAGGAAAAAAAAAATCATCAAGGCAAAAGACATGAGAAGACCATACTGTGCTTTTACAAAGACAATAAAGAGAAGATGAAAGTGTGCAGGAAAAAGCAAAGTCTGTGGTGTGGGGAGGTGGTAAAGCCTTATAATGCCCAGGCTGATCTACTGAATTTTGTAGGAAGGGGCAAAACACAGTCCAGCTGGGACCTCTAAATACCAGGAGTAATCCTGAAGTGAAAGTTCATGATTATATTACTCAAACACATTAGAAACAGATTTTCTAATGGAAATGCTGACTTTGCACTGTAACACAAGGAGTCAATATCATAATTTTTTATTTCCTGTTGCCATAGACAGTTAATACGCTGAAAAGAATCAGAGGACCTGGAAAAATTATACAAGAGACCACATTGTGCCATTTGCTACCATGCTGTTAATTACACTTTGGTTCTCACTGCGTGACTCTGCACAGGCTTGACAGCCCCCTACATCTGGAAGCCATCCCCTGCCCTCCTGCTTCAGGCAGTTAATCCTGCACCTTTAAGGTGCTGCAGAGGACATGCTAACCCACAAATACTCTGTGTGCTGGTCAACTCCTAACACCAAGGAAACTGATAACCTCTGCCTTGGCTCCCCATGTTACTGTATACAAGAGAGGTGCCAGGAGGCCATGGTGGTGGTTGCAGGGCTGGTTGGGAGGGTCCATCCCCACGGGACTGTCAGGCAGTACCACACCCAGGGAAGAGTGGGAAAAGCCAGAGTAGGTGGTAAGAGAAGTTGGGGACACCAGAGACAAGGTGGTAGGGTTGGCAAGAAAATGGGGGAAAAGGTAAGGTATGAGAAGATGGGAAAGAAAAAGAAGGGAGGCAGTCTGGAAAAACTTCTGCCCTCAGAAACATTGCCTTATTCATGCATTGCATCGTAGAGCTGCCTGGAGAAACACTGCTTCTGGACAGGGTAAGGGCCCCTGGGACAAACCGGGAAGCCCTGAATTATCCGCCTCAGCATAGGGAAGCAATGAGGTAATGGAACTGAAGGGGAAGGCAGGGGAGTGGAGGGAAAGGCACATCAAAGAGATCAAGCAGAAATATTATCTTCTTTTGCAGTAGGGGAGGAAGCCCCTGTTTAACTTTTCCATGTTTTCTTTGGATCATTTTCAAGCGAGGCACCCTGGGTTGCATGCTGTGTCTCAGGCAAAGAAACTCCAGGAAAGCAAGCCCTGCTCCTTGCTTTGGAATCTCAGTCAGCAGCAATTTATATTGCTATTCCTCCTTAATAAAATCCATCGTGCACTCCAAAAGAGTAACTAGGACACTTAGTTTTTATTCCACATGCATCTCATTTGTCTTCAGCAGGTTCTTCCATAATCTCATCATTATTGCAATCACCCTCTGAGGACAGCTGACTTGCATTAATCAGCTAGGCCTCTCATCCCTCACTAGATTCTTTACAGTTTTACTGTGCCCTTGGGCATCCTAACTTTACTTGAAAAATTAATAAACCTCCCCTCTCTTATCTTACCTTATTAATGTCTGTCTTTGTAACCCATTATCCCTGCATCTCTTCGGTGACCATTTGAGGATGTGGTTACCACCAAAGGATTGTGCCCTGGTGAGGCAGCACACGAGAGTGCCCTACATAATTGGAGGCAAAAAAAGGGGGTGGGGGTGATGAGAGAAGGAAGGAAAAAGACCATAAAAACTTTCAAGTCCAACATCGTTTTTTGCAAGACAGAATAAAAATATGGGATTGCTAAGAACACAATATAGACAATTAAGACTCATCATATAGTTTTTTCTTGCCTTATTCCTCTTTTTCTGTAAGCAGCACTTTGCCCTGCAACCCCTCCATGCACACCCTAGCTCCCACCCATCCCTTCTCACTCCCCTTCCCTCTCGTGCACCCTATTAAACCTGAGTCACTCATTGTAGATGTTTTGAAATCCTGGTACATTAATCACTTGTGTTTGCACACACTTTATGTGGGTTGTTGGTCATGGTCCGTAGTTATATTAGCTGTCTCCCTTGCTTACTTAAAAGTACAATCCAATTGAAAATAAAGATTTTGCAGGTTTGCTCATTTCACACAGCGATAGCAGCTGGTAAGCGTCTTTTGCAATTCATCAGAGGCCTCCCAGACCACCTGCTCTTGGCATCCTGCAAACAGCTGGCTCTGTGTAAGTACCATAAGCTATTATCTTACTCAATAAATAATGAAATAAAGAAAGAAAGCAGGACAAAACCACGTCTTTGTAAATAACATACATTCGTGACTAGCCATCTCTTCTGCTCTGGAGAAGAAAATCAAGTGAAAATCCTTTCTTGGATTTAACAGTACCTTATGACAGAAGATGGAGATAAATCAACAACAATACATAGGCTCTGTATGTTCTTTCTTTCCTACTCTATTTCTGAAAAGGCCATAGGGAGCTTTTATGAAACTTCAACTAATGTCACCAGATGTCCCACTATTGAGAGGTGACTCTCGGTCTTTGAAAGACTGCCCCACTTAGAGTTTTTTGAAATGAACTTGTGTCCTCTCTTTCTGGTCCCAAGAGTAGATACAAGGTCACTTCTTCTCCCCAGCACTCTGCTGCCTGTGAGGCTGCTGCCAGGTCTCCTCCGGATGGGGGGAAGAGCTGCCAGGTTGTCAGGCAGGAGATGGGCTGGAGCTGACATCAGAAGGGCCACAGGCTGTCAGAGCTGGAGCACAAAACACATCCCTGTGACTGGGAAGGAACTTCAGAGGTGAGAATGAAGATGATGATGATGAGGGTAACTGCCAGAATTTCCTCTCTGAAGACAAATAAAAATAGGAAAGTGCTGCATTTTGGGCACAAAACCTGTATCTCATAAGGATTTTTATTTTTTAATCTATGAATTCTACGAGGTGCATCTAACAGATTTCTTGCACTGCAAACAAAAGCAATAAATAAATGCAATCTGTTGCATGAATGATTTATATCAGCACAATTTAAATTTAAGGTCTGATTTATCTTATTTTTTTAATGGCCTCCTGGTTTATGTTTGCCATAAACTGAGGATGCAAATGATGGCAGTTGGAGATCTGACTGCCTAAGCTGACTGGGAAGTTCAGTGTCTGCCATGGTTTGCAGACACAGAGCCACTCTTTCTCCCACAGAGGAAAGCCTTCCTCAGCAGGCTGTCACATTCCCTTTAATGGCAGTCTTCTGGTAGTAAGGTATTAATCACTGCAAGAAAGGATGCTTGACCCCAGCTCCTGTTGTTGCAAGAAGGGACTGTAAGAGGAGTGTTTAAAAGCCAGCTTTTAACATCCTGTAAAAGAAGTATTTGTGATGGTTTTCAGAATGACTATTTTCTCCCTCTTGCCTTGCAACCACCACATGGGATTTGCTACTGAAACTGCAGACTGAGGTATCATTCCCTCTCCTTAAATCAGATGGAGCGGCTGACTCTGAAAGTGGGGTGGGAGGGAAGGAGCCCTTGTTTGATCCCACCTGTACCAGGCAGCACAGCTGAGCTGGCACTGGGATGTTTTAGTTTATTCCTGTCATAGATCAGTGGTGAGTTAATACCTTTCTGACACAGCTTGTAGCCAGGAGGCAGGAAGGCAAGTATTCTGCCTCTGAGAGATGTCTCTGATGGGCCCCTTAAAATCCTGTGATTGACAGGGCCATGCCATGCACTTCTAATGAAGCATTTAAACACCCTGGTAAGTACAGCAAATGTGCATGACATCCCTGAAAGTTTTTCTGTTTCATTTCAACCTTCCTGCCCTCTCCAGTCTCTCTCTCCTCTTGTTTCCAAGAGCAGTCAATTTCAGAGGCCAAATCACACATAAGCATGAGATGCAAACAAGCCTGGCCAGCACTTTCCTTTCCATAGATGCAGGGGTCAAACAGCCACAAGGAAAAGTCTTGGTGGTGTGAACAACACCAGTGGCTAGTTTCTGATAATGTTTTGAGGAATGGTTTCCAAGCCTGCAACATGGCAGACCATTCCTTTGGGCATTGCTATCCCAGCAGCAAGGTGGCCTGTTCGGGATGCTCACCCCAGCCTCTGAGGGCAGTGTTTTTCTGATTAGATGGGATGAAGAAGCAATGGGCTTTGACAAGCATCAAGCTGCTTCGATGGATCACATGAGTTCTCAGGAGAAAAATAGCAGAATGGGTGGCAGAAGCTCTGTGGGTGTCAATAGGATCTGCAGAAGCCAGGGAGAAACATCTAAATTGGTCTCAGACACTGAATGTTTTGTGACTCCTCTCATGTGGCATTTTTATACTTTTGCCACTAAGGAGATTAATACTGTCCTTCTGAACATTGTGTGTTTCATCGTTTCTCGTGCTTGCACTAAATTGGAGCCTGAAGCAAAAGCCCAGACCTAAATGTTCCTCCATTCTGCACATCAGATATTCTTTATGCCATATATCTTGCAGCTTTTTCTCTTTTTACCACTAAGCATTTTCTGGAACTTGTGGCTAGAAGCTATAGGTTTTATGATATTTTTAGTACAGTGCATGGTTGTTTAAAGTGCACCTTATAAAACTTCAGTCCTCAGCCAGCTCCCTATAAACTGGTTCTGTTTTACATCAACAGGCTTCAAACCTTCCTTGCCATTCCCCACCCTCCCCTTTTAATAATGAGACAATCTATAGCAACAATTTCTCTTGCATGTGGTGATGCAGCCTACTCAGAATTCAAGACAGGAGGCTTTTACTTTACTTTATTATTTCACCAAAACTAAAATCCTCCAGATACTATTTTCATTTTTAAGAGCAGCCTGAGTAAACACTGAAGATGGAATTAAGAATTTTGCTTTTGACAGAAGGAAGCTTGAATAAAATAAACATGGGACATAGCATAACCTAGCCAGGAACCTGAGAAAAATAGCTAGCAAAAGAAAAAAAGAAAAAGCAAAATATGTAGTGATTCATTATGAGTACAGGCTCATTCTACCATAACTCAGGCTCCAAACATCCTGAAACACATTGGCAGCTCAGATCTCATTTCTGGTGTGGCCAAATCTGTGGTCACACTGGTTTTTCAAAATTAATTTTGAAGAGTTTGGCCTTGCAGCTGGCAGCTTGTGGTTTTCTACAAAAAGCAATGATGGGCAAAGCTCAAAGGGTATGAGCTTTGGTTTACATCTCTCCTTTAACAGCAAGGATATTTCTTAATATAGCTAAGTGAACTACTGCAAGATCCGCAAAACTAGGTTAGAAACACTACTATTTTCCCAGTGATATTGACTGCTTCTTTTCCACTAGGCCAGAACTATGCAAGTATCTTTTCCTGTGTGATACTGATGTCTCTTATCAATATATTACCATACTTCTACTGAAGACTGCGTAGAACATTCAGCCAAAGCCAGAGCACCACTGCAGCAGGCACATGGTGTATATATATGTAATAAGAAACTTAATGCTATGAAAAAACCAGCTAACAGTGAATCCCATCCATCACTTTTGCACCAAGCTCAGTGGAGCTTCTTTTCTGCTTGGATGGGGGCACGTGCTTGCAAAACTGGAACCTTATTGAATTAAGGGTGCCAGAAAGGAAATATTATTACTTTCTCTATCACTGTTATTATTTTGTTTCAGTGTTATTTTCACTGAGGCAATGGAGTATCAAACTCTCTCTTGTGGAAGCTCTTCTCAGTCTCTTCTGAATATCATATTCCACTCCAGCACTTCAGCTCTTGCTTCCCTTTCTCCAAGCATTGTCATGCACAAGGCAACATGTTTTTCAAGCTGGTTGCAACAGCCGATGCAACTCCCATGCTTTAGTTAAAAACTAAAGTAAATGGAGGATATGGAGTATCAATGGGAGGTAGCACTCAAGCTGATAGTGCAGCACTGTTAATTACAAAATACTTTTATTGAGCAATTCTGTGGTAATTCTTACTGCTATTCCTCCTTAATAAGATCCATTGTGCATTATAAAATAGTAACTAGGACACAGTTTGTATTCTACATGCATCTCATATCTCTTTAGCAGGTTCTTCCATATCCATAATCTCATCATTATTACTATTACCCTCAGAAGACAGTTGACTTGCATTAATCAGACAGCCTGCCATTCCCTTGCCAGATTTTCTGCAGTTTTATTGTGCTTTTGGACATTTTAATTAACTTGAAAAATTAATTAAAAATCTTACCTTATTAATACCTCCTACCTTCCCCCTACTCAGTAATCTATTATCACTGTTTATCACCACTGACCATTCAATTCCAGAATGGTCTTGTAATGGGAGAGCATACCAGAATGCCCAGGTAAAGTTAAAATCACAGGGGACTCTGAGACATCTTAAAAGGCTTAGTTTGGTCTTTCACTGAAAGTGTACATGACTGTGAGAGAAGTAAAACCAAACTGCTACAGATCTTTAAAGAAGACTATTCCAATTCCTTCCCACTCACAATTCACCTTAAATGCTCAAATCTTTCTTCTGTTGAAGGCCAACTCATTTAAACATGCCATGACACATCCTTGAAACTTGGTCACCAATGCCATTAGTTAGAGTTTTACTATCTTCTGGGGGGGGGAGGGGGGGGGCAGAAAGGAAGAAGAAAAAGAAAATTAAACAGAGAGGTATAGAAATTAATAAGTCCATGGAAACTACTCTTAAAACACATACAGTTTAATAGAGCAAAAGAAGCCTTTCTACAGATATTTTTAAAATAAGCTACAGAACTTTGTGAAGAACAGTTGTCCCAACATAAAATTCTTTAGGGTAGTTTCAAATTCTCAACAGGCTGTGGTATTTTGTACAAAATCTACAGTGCTTGGCAGGAAGGGTATTTTTCATGCATTTTTGTACTTTCTGCCATACTTCTCTGAGTTGCTCGGCATTATTAATACGATTGAATCATGATTGCACTACCATGAGCAGTTCCACTGGAGCCAGCTAAACTAACAGCAAAGAAGAGCACACCATGCCACAAGAGTACACAGGCTTGTCCTCAACATTTCTGTTCGAGGTGACAGCTGGGATCTCACCTCTCTTCTCCAGCTCCTACAAAGTGTGATGCCTGGACTGAAAGATATGGAAATTAAACAACAGATTTTTTATTTGGTGTGCCATTATTTTGAATTGTCTGCTTTTAGTGACCATCCAGCAACATGTCAGTGGAACTGCTACATATTTCTTCAGCTTTAAACCTTATTCAATGTTGTATATTTGTCTTTTGTCAGGAAGGGCCAAGAGATGCCTGAGCCAGTTGTCAGGTTTCAGGAATGGGAGTTCTCAAGCTGCTGACATGATAGATCATCACTCCCTTGCAAGGGCTCATCTCCTTTTTCCCCCGGAAGGAGAGAGGCAGCACCTGTTACTGTAGTCATCCACAGAGGGTTTCTATAGGGAAAAGAAAGAAATAAACCCAGATTCCTACAGACATTGCCGAACTTCTTTTAGAAAGAAATGGGATCTGCTGGAGACCTGGTGAGATTCAAGCTTTCATTTCCTAAAAGTAAGGAAAGCTTGTGCCATGGTAAAGGCACTTGGCTTATAGCTTAGGAGATCTGAGTTAAATTCTACCGATAGACACCCTGGGTGCGCAAATAATTTAGACATTGCCCGTCTCTGTCCCTCGTCTGTAATCACAGCCATGTAAGCAGCTATAACCAACTGCTGCTCAATGGAGAGAGCAAACAGCAGAGGAAAAGTGAACTGATTATTTAGAACTAAAAGAAAAAAAATAAAAGAAAGAAAGAAAATAAAAGTTAAAAGTTCTCAGCAGATAAACTACAAATATACAGAGCAAGCACAGTATGCTTGCAGCTCCTCCCAAACAGGACAATTCCAAGAGCTCTCCAGAAAGCAGGGTAATCCAAGAGATACCCACACTGCTTGTGGGTTTAGTCCTTGCAAGAAGAAAGAATTTGTTTTTCAGTTGGTGCCAGAGTTTCACGTACAAAGGCATTCACCCACTTTTCTTCTGTGTAAACACCCAGATTACCAGAAGACAAAGAAAAAGGAGTGACCATTATAGTTTTATTTCTAACAAAATGCATTCTGAGGTAGTTTGAAGCTGTGCATCCTATCAGAGCCAGGAGAGGAGCTTCTGAATTATTTAGTAACCTTGGGCCTTTCAAAAGGAGAAGAAACTCATTGCCCGGTTCCACGGGACTTAGATGAAGTTGTGTGGGTAGGAGTATTAGATATTTATTCACCACGGACTTTGATAAATAATTTACCAGTTCAAGTGTGACTAACAAGATCGCTGAATGGTGAAATCTCTTCAGTAAGCAAATAGAAATGTTCCCTCTGTCGACTGCACAAGTGAGGTCCCAAACTCATCAAAAGAAACCCAGGCTGCATTTTGTAAAAATCAGCCAGGTAGCCAGAAAGCTTCATGGCACTGGACAGAAGTATTCTGCTTCATAGTTATCATTATGGACCCGGTCTTACCTGGTATACAATACATTCAGTGGTTTATTAATACAAGCCTAGACTACCAGATCAGAGAGGCCCTCTGCGCAGTACCATAATGCTTTTAACACAGAGAAGCCAGAGAGATGAGGAAATTGACTTGTTCTTACAGTGAACAAGCAAAAAGCATATGAATCCTCCTGCCCAAAACACAGGCAGAGCACTTTCAGCCATGCGTACAGAAGGGAAGGGAGTTCTCCACTAACACTGCTAAATGTACAGAAGCAGAATTTATGCGCATTCCTAAATAGTGTATCTTTCTCATTCTTTTTAAATAGATGGCCCAGAGGCCTTCTTTAAACCCCCAGTCCTGCTCTTCTTTTGAACTAACCCCATTTACACTTTCACAGTTGCATATGCACATTGGCAAGCAATAGTGACATCAAGTGGTCTAGCTTAGCTGGTGACTAGCATTTTTGTTTCCCCACTCATCCCAAGGGCAGATATTGATTGTCATCAATCCTTTGTGTAAACAGATCTGAAATAAATCTGGTATCAGACATTTATCCTGTTGAGGGTATTGCTCATAAGCTTGATTTAAGTTATGTTTATATGTGAGTATAGTATGATTTACAAGAGACCTTCCAACATTTCACTGTATGGTAGTTTAAAAGTTCTCTATCAGAAATATACCTGTATAATCATGACAGTAAGAAGATTAAGAGTCACCTTCTCCCATCTGATCTATAGCACAGGTAAACCAATGCAGCAGGAATTTATTGTTTGTATTTCTTGAATGCCTAGTATCCACCAGCAGAGACTGGGGCTCTGTTGTGCCAGACACTGCAAACACATGAGGAAAAATGCTCACAGTACCAAGAGACCTTGTAGTCTCCCTGATGAGAAATGAAAAAGGCAGAAACAGTCAGCAGATGGGAAAGCACAAGACTGTGAAGAGACAAAAGCAGCATAGCAATGTAGTCCTGCCCCACCAGCTTCCTAAGTAACAAGAAGGAGGCATAAAACCCTTTTATGGCTACATGGCCCATAAAAATATGAAGGCAATTGTGATGGCAAAAGCACCTCTGTTTGCTGAAGATATCTGGTGGTGGAATGAACTGCCAGAAGAGATCCATCAAATCCAAGGTCTAACCACCCCCTAGGGCCACAGCCAAACCTTCTCCTTTTCCCTAGTGATATCCTCAATGGCAAGTCCACTTCTGCTTCTCAAAAACAGCAGCTGAAAATGCTTAGTCATCATTCATACCTACTAGCTTTTTGAAGATTTCGGAGAGATGTGCTACCTGATGAGGTCAAATTATTGTAAAGATATTTGCAGTATATCCATAGTGATATATTCAATTTGCTATTTCTTGGGAGAAGAATAGGTGCTTTGAAAAGAGAATGTTTTCTTCCACACTCCTTCATCAGTGACCATGATGGTGTATGAGAAGTATGCTTACCATCTTTCCAGGGGTGCCTTTTTGTTTCAGCAGCAGTGACATGGCTGCAAAGCAAAACGGGTGAGGTGATATCATGAGCATGCCAGCTTTAACCTGGTATGCTTTAACCTGGCAAGCCTAAGACCATGGAAGACATAAGAGTACACACCTAAAAAAGATGAATAAGGATGGCAGGAAGGAGAAAGGTGCATGATGAGGGATGCTTTTGCCTTCCACATTAAAGGTGGTGGTCACAGCCATATGACTGCACAGCCTCTCCAAGCTGGCTGCAGCTGTCCAACCTCCAAGCTAGCCACCAGGCACATACCCAAGCCCCTGGTTGCCAGCGTGTGTTGAAGCGTGCAGAGTGCACCTTCAGAGGTACTGGTAGTGATGCTGATTAACCACCACCTGGCACCGATTCCTCTTCTTGTGCTAAAATCACACTTTCAGTTTGCTGTGAAGGTACATCCATGGCACCACTTGGTTCCTCTGCATCAGAACCGTAATATGAAGGGGATAGATTTCCCGCTGGAGTAAAGTGGAAGGTGCTGGGTTGACCATGGTCTTGTCTCATGTTTCTTTCCCATTTTCTAATACTTTCCCATTTTCTAACACTGAAATAACCAAACTCCCCCCTATATTGAGAAGTTAGCTGGTTTAAATACCAGTGTCTTATGGTAGAGCCCTAGTATAGGTTCCCAAGACCCCAAGTCCAGCTGAGCAAAATAATAGTGTCTCATGGCACACAGCAACATGCTGCAGTCAGAGTTGACCTGTATGACACATGCATAGCAAATCCAGTGTCACAGTGGGGAGGAAAGAGGCCTTTGGAGTTGGGAGGCCCAGATTACGGGCCCCAACGCCCCATGCTTTAAGAGTGCCCTGGTTATTGCTGACTACAGGTGCAAGTGAGAGAACATGTTCCTCATTATTAGCTATTCACCATGTGTGCTTCAACATTCATTAGTCTCCTGTTTAACTAGAGTTATTCAAGTAAGGAGCAGAGACAATGCCATATGACTTATGTGAACACACACACCGTGAATAATGAATAGTGAATAGCCAAAGTGAACCTCTCACTGGACTGAAAATGCTTTGTCCAAGCTGTTTAACAAATACTTAGGAATAATATTCCCATTGATGGAAATTGGATCTTGTTGAGCAATAACTGATGCACGCACACAAGAAAAGGAAGAAAAACAATCTACCTCACATCCCCATAATTTACTGAATTTACTCACAGTGAATAATCTCAGTGGGTTCTACTTTCCTGCAACTATGAGAATCCTCCCTTGGATCCACAAGAGGAGGAAATATAGCTTTATATATCTACACACTATCCTGTTGTTGTTGTTGTTGTTGTTGCTGTTATGGCTTTTTGTAGTTTTCTAGACAGTAGTAGCACTGAAATAACTTCCTCTGACAGCAGACTGTTGAGTGGAGGCACAGAAGAAAAATAGGACAATGTTGCAGCCACACAGAGGCTCATTCACCCTTTTGTGTTTTGAGGGGAAGGATGTTCCTTCCAGTAGCAAGTTGCCCAAATAGGATGTGGGGGCTATGCAAAATGAATGGAAATGCACAGGCACAGACTCGCTCCATCATTCAGGTGTGTCAGGGGATGACATTTACTCTGTCTTTCTCATGTTGGGTTGTCATGTTGTGTTGAACTGAGTACTCATCCCAGAAATGCGAGGTGGCAGGATCAGAGTGGTAAGACAGGTAACAACCAAGATTACATGACCTGGAAATTCTCTTTTACAAAGAAAAAAATAAAACTAAATCTAGCTGTATCTCCTGGTTATTATACTAATAATAAGTAGGCTGGGCAGATATGCATGGGCTATGCATGAAGGCAATGGGTAGCAGCTTGAAAACCTCTCCAATTGGCTTAGGGGAGCTGCTGAGGAGACACTAATGTGTAAGACTTTCAAAGCAATCAAAAGCCTAACAGAGTCTGAAATGCATCTTCTGCATTGTGTTCTGCCACAAAGCGCTGTGAGCCTTGATTTAAATCACAGAGACGCAGTCTGAAAGTGAGGAGCTGTAGCCACAGCTTGATCCTAATGTAAAGCTTACTTCACCTCACCAGAAGGATCCAGGATAGTGTTATAAGCCAAATTTTTACATCCTCTGCACTCTGGCACAACACATATCATCATCCTCGGAAAATATGTGACCTACCAGAAATAGAAATATATAGACCCAGAATGCCAAAAAAATTTGCCCTTTGCAATCGGGATCAACTTTTGTTCTTAACACACCTCTTTGGTCCCTTTAATTTCATATTGCTCTGTTTTGGTTTTTTGCACAGGAGCCATGGGTAGTGCTGCAGATAGAAGGGAAAATCCCAGGGCTGTGTTAAAAAAATTCCAGATGTAAAGCAAAATGGATTAATACACTTTTCTACAAAGTGGTAAAATGAAAACACATCTGATGGACTTCCACACAGTTTGCCTCAGGCAAAGAGCATTCCATTAAAATAAAATTACATTTGGTTAGAGCAAATTAAATGTTCCCAAGGAGGAATAGCTGGAGGTCAAAGGTCAAGCCACTTTACTTGCACACATGTTTTCAATCTGCTTGACCTCTGTGATCAGCAAAGCTCAGATGTGCAAAGGGGAAGAAGCTTGAAAGAGATTGGGAAGAATGAAAAATACAAAGAAATGCATAAATGAAGTGCATAACATAGCTGTAAACTCCCTGTACTGAACGAGGAAAAGTTGTGAGGAGTTTTTCTGTGATCTTTCTCTAGGTAATAAAGGACTTGGAAGATCTTGACCATATTGCAGAATCATGTTTTTTAATCATCAACTGGGACAGAAAGAATCACTTTTAAGCTGTTTTGACTTTGTGTGGCTGATGGTGAGGCTTGAAAAGATTCAAGGGAAGTGGATCATAAAGAAAAAATGTGCAAGTGAAAGACTTTCTGCTGAAAAAACCAGTGTCCTGTTTCATGCACCTCCCTGCTGAATATGCTCTGGCTGCTCCCTTGCAGGCAGGCTTTTGGGACAGGTTGGTGCCCAAGAAACCAGGGGGTTGGAGCAATCAGGCAGAGGACAACACTCTGCCAGCGTGCCTGGTGACAGCTTCTAATGCAACCTCCACTGTGGCTCAAATCCACAGGGGATGAGCAGTGCCCTGCCTCCTTTATGAGACTAACCTAACATAAAGTCTCATTCCTGTATTCTGGAGAGATCTGGCAGGCAGCGGAAAAAGGGTGAGCTGGTGCAGGGAAAATGGGGTTGTTTGTTTTGCTTCTCAGCTGCCTCCCTTCCTCTCCTTTCTAAAAGATACCAAGAGTCAGGGTCTTCATCAGCACATGAATGGTTCAAACCCAGTATGTTCAAAGAAAAGCAAAAATACCAAGCAAACCTCAGCTGAAGGCTCTTCAGGAGCTTGCTCACTTCAGCATATATATAGCCCAGAGTGCTACAAACTACAGACCCTTTTATTGCCAGCCACGGGTTTATGATGCCTGCTAATGCTGCACATTCATTGCCTTGGCAGACAGTGTTAGACTGGCTTTCCCCTGCGGCTGGGGCTTGAGAGAGGAGCCTCTCAGCAGTGGCTGTTCCTTGCAGCCGAGCCTTAATCAGGTCAACAAGAATGGATTTTGCTTCACACTCCCAATGAAAGGCTGTCGCATGAGCAGACTGGAAGTCCACAGATCCTTTGGTCAAACCAGACTTACCCAGGAGCCACGTTTGTTCGGATTGCTGTTTTGAAGCCAGTCAGTTTAGCTACTCAGTATTTCACAACTCATCTGTTTGCTATGGGTTAGCAAAGTCATTGGCCCCTCTCCATCTATGACAGCTGTGTTATTGACTGTATCACTGCAGGAAAAAAGAAAGGTGCTTTACATCTTTCCCAGGTTATTACTGTGGGTTGATCCATGCAGAGCACTGCAGCTGCAGGTTGCTTCCCTGGTGGCTCACTACCCACCCATATGCCAGCAGGCACCAGTGTGACCAGTGCATCTGCTGTGCAGAGCCCTGGCCTCAGCTGGGGGCTGAGGGCTCATCTGTGCACCCTCCAGGGCTCAAAAGGTTCAAATGGCATTTCCACGAGGACTTTCAGCACTCTTTCATCTTCTTGGCTGCTCTAAAGCGGCAGATAACCACAAATTAATTTTTCAAAACGGGAGTGTGTCTGTATCTCTAATAGTTCCTGATCAAGAAAAGCAGCTCTGTTTGTTATGAATCCATGTTCTCACTGGTCCTGAAACCCCAAAGCCAGGACCTCAGCCAGCATGAATGAGAGGACCTGAACCAATTTCATCTATACGATATGAGTTAAAATCCACAGAAAATCTGGAAGGCAGTGTTCAGTAAGTGCACAACAATCTAACATGTGCTTTAGCCTCAAATCAGCCCCAAACATCTGACCAAAATCCACCCTGCGTTGAGTCAGTCCCAAAACTCACACTCCAGAGCTTTAGGGAAGTGGAAATCCTGAAATCAGGCTTGAATCATTTGCAAGATCAATGCTATTTACACCTTACCTGATGGCAGCAACACATCCAAAAGGGGTTTGCTACACCTCTCTTGGAGTAGCCGGGATCTGTAAGGTCAGCTTTTTTATTAACAGGTAAGTCTGTGCCATGTGAGGAACAGCAGAATTTACACTTGCCATCTGCAAAATGAATTACATGTTCCAGACATCTGCAGCTTCATAAATTATAACACAGTGTCAACAGTGCACCTGCGAGGAGATTTTAGACAACAGGAGCAAAGAAACTGCCAGTGTGCCAAGGGGAAGCACAGGCATAAGTGCTGGAAAGGCATTTGGCTGCTACCTGCTTCGGCTTGCTGAGTTTTTCCCTCCTGCGTGCCCATCCACAAGCAGATTTGCACCACCAACACCCAGAGTGCACCCTTTCATCAAGCTTTTAAGGTTTAACTCTCTGTAATTAGGTGTAGTGATGAAGCTCTGCTTGACATTCCTCTGTGGTCCATCCCCCTTGAGCATCACTGGTGGGGCCACTGGAGAGAGGGGGCAGACAGGGCGGCCTGGGGTTTTGCATATGAGATTAAGGACTGAAGATCCTGTTCATTTCCCTTTTATCCGTCTGTGTGCTGTAGCACTGAAGTCTCTGCTTTTCCTGTGTTATATTCAGTGTGCAGTGACTCATCTGCAAGCGCAAATTACCTTGCTAAAGTATTCTTAGGAGAAATAATTAGCCACCAGCACCTCCTCTCCAGCCTCCTGTATGTGCCTCCGGGGACTGGGGCGCTTGACATAAATCATTTAGTCCCGAGCCCTAGCACACACCTTTCCCAAAGGACTCCATAATTGGCAAAGTAGTTGCCAACCGGGTTTAAAGTGATTTGAAATTGTTTTCCATACAGCCTTGCTGATAGCAAAAGGTTTCCCCCTTTCCTCAAGCATGAGTTACAGTAACTTGATTGGATGTAACCCGTTATTCAGTTCAAACTGTGATTCTGATACAGTATAGACAATATAAATTCCCCAGAGCTCTGCGAGGCCACCTCAATGGTCCATTTAAGTCCAATTCAATTAGGCTCACTATAGTTCTTAGGATTTCTTAGGTATGTTTGCAGCAGCCTTGGGGTTTGAATGTGAGAACAGTATTCATCTAGGAGTTTTAAATTAGGTCTCAGGTGTCATCATTCTAAATGAATTATTACAGTGGTGTGTTCATGCCATTACAGGTAAGGTTATGTTAGTATCTCCACTCAGCCGTATTAATGCACCGAGGGCTGGAGCTTGGTATGTAAGGTCCTTGCCTTACAGCGACTTTTTTAACCCTCTTTTCAAAATAATCAGGATGCCAGGCACCGACCTGTATTTAAAATGCACGTAAATAAGTTGTTTACTTTCAGCTTCTGACCGAGTGTCAGCTCTGTGGTTTAGGATATGCTGTTACGCCCGTAGCACTGCCAGCGTGCTCCCCTTCACAGTGAGATGGGGAGAAAAGTGTCCCTATCCTGCCTGGCTCACCATCACTTTGCCTACAGCAAATAGGTGGGCAGTGGAGAAGTGCAAAGTAATGGGGGAAGGCTTGCAAGCTGCTGTCCTGATCAAGTCTTCCTTTCAGTCACTGGATTTTGTAGTCCTTCTGGTTTTGCTTTATTTCCCTAGCCACAGCTGGTGGGGAGGGAAACATAAAGATGTGCTTTATTTTGCTTTCCACAGCTTTTCTCCATTTGTGTCTGAATCTGATCTCTCTCTGGTATTTAACACTCCTCTCAGTGCTTTTAGGAATGAGTGTGGTGAGGGGAGGGAAGCACTTTAGCAGCCCAAATGGCCCCTCCGTATTTCGTGTCTACAGATGGACACCATTTGGTTCTTCTAACAAGGCAATGCAAACGCCAGGTATGCAGATGAAGCTTACTTCAAAGAGGGAAGAAAGAAGAAGCAGAGAACATGTTAAATTTTTAACAGGTAACTCTGGAAGCCTAACTGGCATTTGGATTGTATCCTGAGGCCAGTATCTGAAGGGCAAAGGTAACACATCTTCATTGGCATACATGGCAAAATTGTCTTCATTATTTTACTCTGGTCCCATCTAGTGGCTCCAGCAGAGAATGAGATCCCCTTGGTCCATCACTGTGTTACCAGGGAAAAGCACAGTCCTGCTAGGGCTAAAAAGACAGCAACTGGGCATATTTCACAGGTGGAGAGCTGAGGAACAAAGCAATCAGGTGGCTTACAAAGTTTTACAGAGGCTGTCAGGTCTCCTGGACCCAAGCCTCCCAAGACCCATGTAGTACTTTCTAGAAGAGTGTCCTACCCCTCATAGCCATAACCTTTTCCTATTGCTTTTATCCTAGAAATTTCACCTAGTTTCTCTCCATTCAGATTTGTTATGTCCTGCCCCTACGCTCCTGGGAGAAACATGCCAATATTTTGCCCATGCGGGGGAATAGTCGTAAGAAAATACTCAAAATCTTTTTCCTCTGCTCTCTGTCATACCTTTGCTTGGGCAGACTGTAGCCCTAAGGTCCTTCCAAGATCAAATAAATGCCTCCAGGAAGAAAAGATCAAAGAAGAAAAAAGCTTAAGAAGTCAGTAGTTTGGGTATTTCCTTGTATTAGAGTGGCCCATCATGATTCAAGAACTCTCTTGTGTTATGAAAATTAAGGGGCAAAGCATGCTTCTCCAGAGACAGAGGCTTCCAGGGGAGGAAGAGCATCCTTAGGGCACATTGACAGAGGCAGGACTCACTTTTGCCTTCTCCCAGCCATCTAGAAGAGTCAGACCTTACCCACCGGCCAAGTAGCAACATTAGTACTGATTATTTCCAAGATTCACAGCAAGGCTTGTGGGCAGCATGGCACTAGCACAGATGTGGAGAACCACATGCTTCTGGGCACCTCACTGTCTCTTCCGCCTGGCACAGCTAGGGTCCCATTCTGGCCAAGCACAGCAATGTGGGATCCAGGAAGGTCATCGTTTCTCCAGAGGCATTCGGAGGACACACTGAGGAATGGCTCAGTTGTTTCTAGGCTTGAGCTGGGATATCCTAAATGCCTTATTATGCCATGGGAGCTTTCCCATGGAATTAGCACTAACTGGGGGATGCCTGCACTGTGTACAGAGTAGCAGTTAACCAAATGCATAAGGTGTCCTGCTAGGTGCAGGATGTTTTCCAGCCTTTCTCCAGTATCTCTTTCTAGTAATGGAATTTCAGCAATTCATTTTCTTTTAGCCAGCTTCACTCCTTCAATTTTAGTTTTTGTTTCCACTCCTCCATGGCCTCGTACTCACTCCTTTTAATACTGACACTATTAAAGCACAACCAAGGTCACTTGAGGGTGTCATTCATGGGACTGTTCCTTGTTTGCAGAAACCCAAGGAAATTAGATAAAAATCACTTAAAGTTAGTCTTATATGTACATATCTTATTTGGTCAAGACTTCAGTGAAAGGGATTTAAAAGAAAAAATACGTGTCTTCTAAGGAATAACATTGCTTTGCAACAATTTACATTGTTCATCAGAGTGGGTTTTTCTTCAGGTACAGCAAAAGCCTTCCTTAAGTTTTATGTAAGTAATTAATTCATATAGATGTATTTTCTTAAATTTTAAGTATCTGCTTTTGGAAGTTTTTGCATCAAATGGACAACAAGGATTTAGTAGGACAACAGGTGCCTACCTTATACCTAAAGAAAGGTAGGACATTTCACATGAGAAGACAAATCTTGGCATCACTACAGAGTTTATCTAAAGCCAGGATTGGTAATAGGGAGCAAAACCTGTTCCTTAAAGCACAAATGCACAACAGCTCTGTGTTGGACTCTCAGACCTAATCCTCATCCATGAGGGGCTTGTGCTCTGCACAAGGGAGGAGAGAAAGAATTAAAATTACTTCTCCATTATCTCTCTGCTTCTATAGCCCTACAGCCTGCTGGGGCCCAACCTGTCCCTGCACAAAGCAGGAGTATTCACAGGTTTGCCTAACACTGTACCAGCTGCAATCATCCTCTCTGGACAGACCAACTGGACTGGGTTCACTCTTGTTTGTCAACTGTTGTCTGCACTTGTGAGCAACCAAGGGCACTTCCCAGCTCACTAACGGGACAGCCCCATTGAACCCCAATGCCATGCCCAGGCAAGACCAGCCACACGCTGCTTCCCGCAGGCCTTGCTTGCCTCAGGAAGCGAGCACAGACTAGGGAAGATTTGCTCTTCCCAGCCCTCTTCCTGGCACCCTGCAGCTCAGCCCCCACACTCGCTGGTCCATGAGGTGCAGACTGCACACCCTGGCTGGAGTCCTGCTGCCGTCAGACCTCTGTGTGCAGAGACAAGGGAGTAAATGGCCACAGGAGATGGCAGAGGCACCCTAAAGTTGCTGCTGCAGAAGACTCCTGGCTCTCTTGCCTGGACTGTTGTTGGAGAGGGACTTTTTACAAGGGCATGTAGTGATAGAACAAGGGGAATGGCTTTAAAGTGAAAGAAGGGAGATTTAGATTAGGTATTATGATGAAATTCTTCACCATGAGGGTGCTGAGACACTGGCACAGGTTTCCCAGGGAAGCTGTGGCTGCCCCATCCCTGGCAGTGTTCAAGGCCAGGTGGGATGGAGTTTAAAGCAACCTGGTCTAGTGGAAGGTGTCCCTGCCCATGGCAGGGGGGTTGGAACTATGTGATCTTTAAGGTCATTCCAACCCAAACCGTTCTGTTTTGTGATTCTAGATTCTAGGACTGACTGAAAAGAGATTTGGGCCAGAAATTTGTTGCCTTATTTCTTCACTCTCTGTGTCTATTGCATTTTTGCAGGCTGTGTGCCAGGCAGCTAAGAATCCTCTGAAACAGTCCTTGGCCCAAACCTGCCACTCCAGAGAAGCTCTTTCTGTCCTGTACCTCAGCTAATTTAATGACGGGTTTTTTTCTCCGGCATCAATAAGAAACAGACTGTCACAAAAAACCCACAGCACTGGCAGGGCACAACGTGGGAGCTCGCAAAATGTGCCACCCAGAGCACCCGTACCCCATACCCACAGCATCCACACGGACCCTTTGATGAGACAGGACTGCTCGGAGAGACTTAGAGCAGTAGATCCCGCAGAGGGTGTCAAAATCTGTGCTCTGCTACCCGGTTTCCACCGTACCCCGCCTGCCCGTGCCTGCCGGGGGGATTCGGCGGAACAACAGTGACATCCAGTGGCCACCTGGCTGAGCTGTGTAATTCCCGCTGGAGGCATTAATCCGGAGGCGCCGGCGGAGGTGGGTAAGTCCTGCTGGAGTCATTACTCGGGAGCATACAGGTGCTTTGCCTTCGTTATGTGAAAAAAAATGATGTGAAGAAGTGCTGCCAGTCTGTAAGACAGCAGCCTTACGGGAAACGCGTGTCTCGCTTTCCAGCAGCAAACCTGCGTGCTACTAAAGGCAACTGAAAAGGAAGAGTCGTCCCTGGCTTCAGATCAGAAGTTACATAAAGAATGTGAGCTAAAATATTTTGATGAGCAGAGAGAGGGTATTTCTGGAAGTGGAAGGTGACCTTCATGCCTCTGGCCACTAACGCACAAAACCAGAGAAGTGATAAAGTGCAGTCCCACATTAGTGAAATTGGCTTGGCATTATTTTTTCTGTCTCCTCCTCGTTTCAAAAGTCATGACTGGCTATAAATCTTCCAGCAGCAGTCAAAGGACTCATAAAAACCCACAAATACTGTGATTCTCCTGATATCTGCCCATCGGTGGAACCTTGGCTCCAAAACAGTGAGTACCGGGAAACAGGCAAACTCAAAGGGTCAGTGATGCTGCAGCCTCTCTGACTTCTTTTCCCCAACAGTCCAGCTTTAGTATAAACAATGACAAGAGCTACCTTACAAAACTGACCTGAGGCTAAGCCAGCACTGGAAACCTCTATCTGTGGAACCACATTGGTTTAAGCAGTGACATTTTTATTCCTGTTTTTTATTCCTGGTAAATCCCTAGAGAAGGATTAGCTGTACTAGCAAAAGCTCTTGTGAAGGAGTGATGGGAGGCAAGTTAACAGGCAATAGTCTCCGCTCACTGGCGGTGCCTGGGGCAGCCCTAGCTCAGCCTCAGTGTCCTTTCCTCCTCACCCTGATCCTTCTGAACCGCAGCCCGGTGCCCGTGAGCTGTGCCTGTGCTGGAGGGCTCTGCAGCTGCACCAGCTCAGCTACAAAGCAGCCCTTCATTATCACCCTTGCCTGTAGCAGTCTATAAGGTCACTTGTACATCAACGTCCCAGTATTTCCAAAAATATGAATTTACTGGCAATAGTACTGATTACAAGTGCTTCAAGGCAATTTACCACTTACGCCAGTCTTTCCTCTCATAAGATCTAGAATAGTAAAAATACTCATCAGGTGGAAAAATGCCATCATAAAGGAAGGAGAAGGGCTCCGTGCATCTGAGTCATTGCTTGTGCATTAAAGATCAAGGAGTGGAGTAGCTACATAAGAAGCCACTTCCCAATGTCATCATCCGTGGCTGCACTGCAGATACCATAGCTCTAACATTTAAATAAGTTACATGGATGCTGAGAGAGGAATCCATGACCCGTGAATATTGAGAAGTAGCTTCTTGGTTCCTGAGAGGCAAGAAAACCAGATAATTAATTAAGGCAACTAGTAGCTTTGTTTCTATCTTTTCCAGTAGCTCCAGGGACTCTCAGGACTGTCAGTGAATTGGAAAAAAATCAATAACTAATTGAGAAGTAAACATTTGCTGTTACAGGTCATCCCCTGCAACCTCAAGCAACAGAAGAGGAACCCTGTTCTCATAAGATCTCCCTCTCTGGGGCTGGTTAAAGACATTGGCAGAACATTAGTATGGCCACCTCCCCCTGCTACATGGTAGATCTGAAGGACAGGTCTCCCTGGGGCCTTCTGCTAGAGCAGGAAGTTGTACTCTCACTCCAAGTCATTGCCTGCTTTGCTCATTGGTGTACTGCTCACTACAGTGCCGGGGACATCCCCTTTTCCCCAGCCTTGCTCCAGCCCTGCTCACGCACTTTCTTTCTGGAAACCCTGGAGGTGGTTTCCTCACTAGCAATGAACATTTTGGGCATGCACCTGAGCAAAGCTGGACCTATTCTGGATGAGATGGCATCAGCAGGTGACTGATGGCACAGGAGATCCTGCGCAGGTGCCACTTGCAAAGACACGTCTGTGGGTGCACACCCAGGGTATGGAAAATCCCCTTTCCCAGGGTACACCACACTGATCCTATGACGATAAAATGATTTTTTAGCAATGTTGCTTTCGTAGCTGCCGTTTCTGGCTGCCCTGGCAGGCAGGCAGAGGAATATGCTCCTTGTCCTCCTCAGGGAGCTATTCCCATCTCAGGGCACCCATGACTGCTGCATGTTTGGAGGCTGAGGATTAGGATAGGCTCTGCTTTTCCACTCCTCACTTAGCAGCTGCAGTGAAAGATGGACTCCCCCAGCCTGAAGAAAAACCGTCCTACCCAAGTCGCTTGTTTAACAATGTTGGCTACTGCTGCTGTCTTCCCTCCCCAGCCCATGGGAAATCAGCTGCTGCTAGGTGCACAGCAGCTCCAGCGAGGGTCCTGGGTCAGTGACAGCGGTGGGAACGTGCCAGGCCTCCTGGAGCCAGGGTACAGCTGTCAGCACAGGAGGTGGGTGCCAGAATTACACCAGCACCTCATTAACCTGGAGAAGCAGCTCTGTGCAGCCGAGGAGGAAGGGATGGCCGAGGAGGGGAGGCCAAGCTGCTGCTCCAGCGTCAAAGCACAGGCCATAATTGACAGCTCCATGCTGGCAGGCAGCAGCGAAGGAGAAATCTGTAGACTTGTCCTCCCAATGTGAGGAAAGAGCCACGTGTTTGTCTAACAACCTCTCTTCAGCATCACCTTTCTTTTCATGTGCGTAATAGCTACCAGCAGCAGCACCTCCTGTCAATTGCTGACAAAGGATCCCACCTGGCACCATGCAGATGCTGCCTCACAAACAGGCCACCAAGAGAGAGGTGTTGAGTGTTGGTAGATTTACAGGAATCAAACTCTTCTTTGTAAGAGAGAAAAAATGTGGGTGGCAAGAACAAAAAGGATAGGAATAGAAAAAAGACAGGGAGGAAAACCTGCTGTGAGGATGTGTAAGGAAATAAACTACAGGAAAGAAGAGGGTGGCCCAGCCAGGCTGGTGCAGTAGATTATAGTGTTGTGCTGGATTTGGTCACTTATCCTGGCTTGGTCCCACACTGATGCTGCGTATTATCCCTGGGGACCAGAAGTGGGGCTGTGATGGGATTCTACTGCAATGCCTGTGAAGTCCATTGCTTGTTGCCTTTGCCATCACGATCCTACTGGCTCCTGGTATATTTAACCCATCAGTCCTTCACAAACTCATGATATCCCATTGAGGTTTGAGTGGGAAACTTGAAATATTTTGCTAATGTATGCCATCACATGTGATTTTTAAATAAGTCCATATTCAACTTGTTCTGACACCAAGATAATGTTAAAGCATTTCTGTCCTTTCCTGAAATATCTGTAGCCAGTAAAAATCTGCAAATCTGATGACTTCTACCCTGTTTTGTCTTTTGCTTTTAAACTTAAAAGTGACACAATCTTCAGTCACAGATATTGCCTTCTAGATGGAGGTCTGAATTTCCACAGATAGCTCCTACAGTTCTTTCCAGCTCCTGACTTCTAGCAGTTGCCATATTCCTTCCTCCAGGAGGGAATTCCTTTCCTCCAGTAGGTGAGAGGAAAGACTCACGCCGTGGCATTTTACCCAGATACTTCTCCATCTTTTCTTCTCATCAGTTTCAGTTTCAGAAGTGCTGAGGGCTTTTCCTGCCCTCTAACTGTCAGTAAGTGTTGATGTCAAGTAGCAGTGCATCTATGACCACAGACACAGCTCTGCAATATGTCTTTATTTTTCACCTTTTTGTTTTGTGGAGGCACAGCCCCTGTTGCTCACCTGGCAAACTGAGTCATCTGACATTACATTTGCACTTTCCCAGAGGCCAGCAGGCTTCAGCTACTAAGCCATCATCATCTAGCCTCCCCCTATGGGCATAATATGCTAATTTATACCCACAATCAAGCATCTGTGATACCATTTGTGCTGCAGATACTGTGGAGGGAATTGATGGTTATTCAGATCCTGTGTTAACTGAGGAAAAACTGATTTATTTCCCCACTGAGTGGAGCAGTTACTAAAACCAGTGTGGATGAACTCTCATTTTTCAATGTGCCTTGGCTGCATGCTAATAGTTTGGAGTCTAGGTGACTCACTCATTGGAGAAACTTTGCTCTCTGAATTATTCACTTACTCAGCCTACTAAGCCAGATAATAGGAGATGGCAGAACCTTTCCTCATCTCTCAGAGGGTATATTAATATCTTTTAAACATTCATATTCTGCCCAAATATATATATTTCAAGACTTATTTGTGCCTGTGTTCTTTTTCTTTAGTTGATTTGATACTCTTTTGTTCTAACTTTGCTCATATCAGAAAGGTTTGGATGGGAATAGAGTCATACTTCCACACAAAGAAAGAAGACAGGTTTCCTTTTTTACACAGACATAGAATCATAGAATCATATTATCTGTGACAATACTCAGCATTTATTCCCTGAGATGGAGAAAATCCTAACACCACTGCTGTCTCTCCTGTCTTCTAGACATTTTTTGTATCTAAAGATAAGTCACTTCAAATTTAAAACGCAAGCATATCTATATGATTGAATCCTTCATCATCATTTACGTAGATTACAGCAGCTTTTCTGTGAGATAAAATCGAAGACACACACTATTTTTAGTGTATTATTTCAAAACAGATTTCATGACACCTTTGTAGTTCTCGACCCTTTTCCTTATGCTGATCCCCACTTCAAGTTCAGCTCCTGCCTCACAGTCCTTTGCTGTGCCAGGGCCAAGCTTCCCAAAGTGCAGATCTCTTCTGCCTGCCCTCCTCTTCCCAAGAGCCCTGCTCTTCTGTCTGCTCTGCTTCCCATTCAAGCCACAAGGAGTAAATCAACCTGCTTCTCTCTCCTCTCTCCTTTTCACATCTTCTGGATCCCTCCTCCTGGACCACAATGCTGGTCACTCACTGTGTCCTCGAAGTGTTCCCAACTCCTCCACCAAAGATGAATCACCAAAGCACTGCATCAGGGAGATAGGCTTTGAACCTCCTGGTCTAGAGGAAGGTGTCCCTGCTGATGGCACTGGGGGTTGGAACTAGATGATCTTTAAGGTCCCTTCCAACCTAAACCGTTCTATAATTCTATGAAGACCCCACACACTGCCAGGGATTTTAGCATTGCTATTGCTCTTATATATGTATCACTGCACATTAATTTATTACCATATGTTCTGTTAATGAGGAACAATACTGAATCCAACAACAGACAGACAAGGTAAGTCTGACCCACCATCCTAGATCCCTCTTCAAGACCCACTTCTTCCAGGATCTCTGAAGGTTGAGAAGCAGTCACAGATGGCTGAGATGCCCTTCATGTGCTAATCTTACTTTATTCTTTTGTTTATCATGGCTGATAACACTTCTTCAGGCAAGGACCAGATCATTCTGTGATTATAAAGTGCCTACCACAGGTAAATCTTGGTCTAGCTTGTCTGTCAACCTCCAGTTACATGAATCATCATAATATCTGATTGCATCCCTTTGTCCCTCCTTTGAAGCATCCCAGATGAGAAAGTCAATCAGGGACCAAATCACTTTGTTGCATTGTCTATTGCAACAGACTCCTGTCCCAAGTTCCTCTACAAAACTAATAAAGCATAAAAATATATAGAAAGTCTTCACTGATACTGTTTTTTTTCATTTACTCTTATTATATAGAAATGAGAAAGGTCACATGTAATGATGATAATAATGTGATTAGGCATAATTTTGAACATACATGAGGACAGTTTCTGATCACCATAAGGTGAAATGTACCTTTCTAAAAAGGCCTATTTGTTCTGAGCCATTATTTACCTCTGGCTCTTCATAACCCTGCTGTGCTAATACTATTTCAACAGAGATTTTTAACATTTAATGAAGGCACTATGTCAGATTTTAACCAACTGATTGCTATATTCTGCATTGCTGAACTTCATTTTTCCCCTTTTTTCAGGCAAAGCATTACATTTCATTTCAACCAAGTCAGTCTCTGAATAAGCCAGATTTAAATACGTGCAAATTTTCTTGTGTCTTCTCCACTTCAGGATAATAAAGCAGCACATGAAATTAGTGTTTCTGAAGTTTGGATCTGAATGACACATTGAGAAATAATTAACATGGGCAGTAACGGTGGGGAGAAAGAAACCATATGGTGAGTGCCGTTTTAAGAATTAATACTTTCACAGAGGAGATGGAGAGACTGTGCCTGGCGCAAGTATATGACGATGGGAGAGTCTCAAAGGAATTCCTTCTTGAAAGCCATAGCAATACCCTTTGTGTGTGGTTGATCTCTGCAGGGTCAAGAAGCAGTGAAAATCCAATGCTTATATAAAGACACTGGCAGAACCAAAAACTAAGATCTTCCTCAGAGGTATCCAGAGTCCTACGGGTCTGTGCCACTGTGCTATCTAGCTCAGAGCAATATGCCATCCTTTAACAGCAGGTGAATAAAGGAGAGACAGTGTTAAATTTTCTGGCATCTAGTTTAACACATCTTCCATTCTGGGACCTTAATTATATCCAGGTGGTGTCCAGGTGCAGTTGTCTGGACTATCTCCATTGGGCACATTTGCTTATAGAATAGTCTGGTTGGTGGGTTTGGGGCTTTTTTGTTTTAGAAAAATGTGTTTTCCTGGCCATTAATTATGGGCTTCCACTTTTCCCAAATTTTCCCTGTGTCCCCAAACTGAGTAACAGCTAATCAAAGCCATAAATAAAAAAAGCCTGCTTTGACAATGAGAACACTTCTAACATAGTTTATATGACATGCTTGGCCTCACTGATTTTTCTGAAATCCACGGCAAAGACGTATTTTAAAGCATGCAATATTATTCCTGAGATGAATATAGTTGGATTTTTGTTGTTGTTGTTCTTGAGACCACTGATTTTCACCATGAAATTTAAAAAATAACCTGGACTTTCCAAGGCAGTTACATGAGAAGGAAGCCATAATAAGAAAGAAGGATGGCACCAATATACAGGAAGAGCTTGAGTACAGAAGAAAAAATCCCTGTTTGGGGACAAAGGCATTTTCCAATGATCAGCCACTAAATTCCACCACCACATTTGGCTATGCCCAGCATTCTCACTAAGGTTGTTTAAGAGCGGTCAGAAATGTTGTTATGGCAAACTATGGCAACCTAGATATAGGTTAGCAAACAAATGCACCTAATGGTAGTATGGTCTGACAATATCATTAGCTGGGATGGCCAACAAGTATCTTCACCCCTAGCAACCCTCATTCAACAAATATAGCCTAGACTTGGTTTGGTTCCTATTAAAGGAACTATGCAAGACAGATGATCATAGAAAATATCTTTCGTGAAGTTGTTATAAACTGGTTCAGCTTAAACTAAATGGGAAACACATCAAAAATGTTTTGTAAGTTAGGTCATTGATTTGAAAGAACAAAAGTGCAGCTAAGTCAGCCAAACTGCATACTGAATACAAAGAAAATATACAGCTTCCCTACCCCAGGGTGCTCAAATAAGAAGGATGAGAAAATATCCTGCCTTAAGTTAGGAAAGCTCAGCCGCATGATCTTTCAAGTCTCCTAGCAAATCTCTTTGATGATAAACTGTTGTGGACAGTGCCACAGGACTCAAGAATGGCAAGGGTATGACCTGCAATTAAGAAGGTGAAAAAATTGACCCATATTTACTGGTCTATTAGAGCCACTTGAATAGCTTGCTAGGCTTTAAAATAGTGTTCAGTGGGGAGTCTAATTAATGATGCAGAGGTAAAAGCAATATGGGATAAAATGCAACATGGGTTTACTAAAGGTAGACCTTGCCAGACTCACTCAATTTCTTTCTTTGAAAAGGTAACTATGAGGGCAGCAGGGGAGGTATTTCCAGTAAAAATAGGGAAGCATTCATGTCTTTGTATGAGGCCCAGGTGATACCATATGGAAAACTGCATACAATCCTGGTCACCCACATTTCAGGGATATTCCTTCCAGCTGGAAGAGGCACATAGAGGTCAGCATGAAGGTTAGGAAAATGGATGTGAGACTTCTGGCTGTTCAGCCTAACGAGGAGGGATGCATCTGCGAGAAGCAGCCTGGGAAAAGGAGACCTCTTTAAAACAGAAGACAACACTGGCACAGAACCTATGCATACAAAGTGGTCGAGAGTAAATTTAGGTTGGAAGGAAAATAAGCTGCAAAGGCTTTGCAGCTCAGCAAAGGCTTCCAAGAAGAGTTGTGAGACAGAAAGCTAATTACATCTCAGGGTGAGCAGTGGCTGTGTGAGAAAGGATGGCCCCACAAAATGACCTGAGAGTAGGGAACCGTCAGATGCTCAGGGGGTTCCTTTATTTCCTCAGTTCCCACTTTCTGTTTTTCAAAGACTATTGCTATGTTTTTACATAAAATACATACTCTGAACCAACTTTCAAATCAAATTATTCAAATTAGATCATGTCAAGAAATACAGCATGAAACTAGCATTGTCGTTAGTTTTGCAAAATAGGAATTAAATGCAAGGTTACTTGAGAACCAGTGTAAGTGGGTCATTATAGCACTTCACATAATTTGTATTTAAAAATTCCTGTATTTTAGTATCAGTGAATATTACCTTAAAAATAATTTTTCACGTCAGTAAGTTAATAAAATCACGAATAGAAATAAAGCCCAGTGTTAATACACAGTTATTGGTATAGGTATAGGCTGGATGTTACCAGCCATTAATACAGACTTCCTATGCGAGTAAGAGAAGATGCAAAGGTTCTGTTTCCAGTTAAATCAATTGGACAAGAGTCAAGCACTTTTGATTTCTGACCAGTTGTGAAAGAAACTGTGATGACTTACAGTGTTCTGTAGGTGCACAAAGTCTGAGAGACACTGACATGGTAAAAGGAGGCAAAGCCCTGGGAAGAAACAGAGAAACAAATTGGTTTCATCTTATGTCCACTACAACTTTTAATATTTGCCACCCTTAATATCCAATTTTCACTAGACATGGACCACATTATCACATAACTCGTCAACAAAATAGGACCTGTCAGCAGCAGCAGGCAGGAAGTGGGGTGGCAGGAGGCGTTGGTGGCTGCTGACAGTGCCCTGGACCTGTGAAAGCCTGTGTCTCACTCCGGTGGGGCAAGGTGTCATGGATGCCATGCATAGCAATTCCCATTTCACTGCCTCAGAAACATTCCCCATCATTTAAACTATGTCTTTCTTTAGAAGTCTGTTAAAAAGGAAAACAATTGTGAATTGTAGCACTGTACTTTCTGTGCTTTCATTCCCTCAGAGAATCAGAAGAACTAATACAGAGAAAGAAATGGGGAAAAAAAGGTAAAACTTGTTTATACATTTGAAGTGTTCTCTCTTGAACTAAATGACCTTCACAGGTCCCTTCCAACCAAAATTATCCTGAGTATATATGAAGTGGTACTACTGGTCCCTTCAGCCTCTTCCAGCTGACCACTTTCATGAAAGCTGGAAATGATGTGGAGCAGGAAGGCTCCGTTCAGTGCCCGGTGCAGTCTACCTACAAGGGTGACACTGCAAGACCAAGCCATAAGAAAAGTGCACCCCTAAACCCGTGAATGCTTGAGGGGAAAAAACTAAACCTTGAGTAACAGTCATTTCAGTGGCATAGATCACTTTGAGGGGGACATAATCGAGTCAGCTTTGAAACATGCTGGATTTGACACAAACTCTGCTGCATAAGGAAACCTTAATTGTTTTTAAATGTCCAAGGGACGGTCTGCAAAGCTGCAGCTAAGCTGTGTTAAAGGTTTAAAGACAATTTATTATTTTCTACTGATCTAAATCCTTAAATCACCTTAACATCTTAGCACACCTAAGACCTTAAAATAAAAGAACTTAAACTCTCTGTGTCACTGTATCCTCTCTGTGTCACTGTATCAAGTATTAAACTGATCAATATTTATTAAAGTGATCAATATTTATTAAACTTAAGTATGTGAATAAAAGTATAAACTTCATATTATAAAAAAGTTGTGAGGTTTTAGAAATGTCATGACTGAATGTGGCACTCAGCTAACTTCACAGTCTGTCTGCATTCTTGCGGATGTTCAAACTTCAGAGAGAGTTTACTCTCTGTACTGCAGACATCCTGTAAGTTTCGGGACCCCTCTGCCATTTATGAAGTTGGAGACCACTACGAAAAGGAATAATAAAGTTATATCATAGCTTTTTTTTTTTTTTTATGACTAAGGCTTGTATGAGTAACTGCATTCTTATCTTTTTCACAGAATCATAAAACCACAGAATGATTTGGGTTGGAAGAGACCTTAAAGATCATACAGTTCCAACCCCCTGCCATGGGCAGGGCCACCTTCCACTAGACCAGGATGATCCAAGCCCCGTCCAACATGGCCTTGAACACTGCCAGGGATGGGGCAGCCACAGCTTCTCTGGGAAACCTGTGCCAGTGCCTCAGCACCTTCATGGTGAAGGACTTCTTTGTAATACCTAATCTAAGTCTCCCTTCTTTCAGCTTAAAGCCATTACCCCTCGTCCTGTGGCTACATGCCCTTGTAAAAGGTCCCTCTCCATCTTTCCTGTAGGCTGTTCTCCTTCAGTGGTGTTTTAGTCACACACTGCACAATAGTCATCAATACTGTGAAACATAAATAGGCTTGCAGTTAGTTTCCTGCTTTCTTTTTCAAATCTTCCTTCATTTTCCAGAGAAACTTTCCTTTCCCTACCCCATGTTGAGTAGCCTTTTACTTACTCCAATAACATTTTTTGTTGTAAACAAGGGGTAGCTCCGCTTCCTCTTTCTGTTTCCCTAACAAAACCACACAGATGGATAGAGAATTTTGCTTTCCCTGACACTGAAAAGATGTTCAGAGCAGTTGAGGATAAGAGAAGGAAAAGAAGGAAAGAAAAGAGGCTTTAAAGGACTAGCAGTTCCTGTTACTGGAGCCACCCTAACTGCTGCAATGCAGGGGGAATTTGTGGCTCAGGAGAAAAAAAGGGCTGCAGCACCTTCATATCTCCCAACAGTGCAGGACCCAGCCAAAGTGTGTGCTGAGCCAAAGGTCTTCCATGCTGGCCCTCATCTCTTTCCTTCACCTTTCAAACAAACACCTCAACCTCACTCCCTCTTGACTAGTAAATAAACAGATTATAGCCTCTAAACCTCCTAAGGCAGCATCTGTACCTTAATTTTAGGTATTAAAGAGGAGTAAGTAAATTTTGGCTATAAATCAGAGCAGGACTTAAACAAAAGTTTGCAGGAAAACAAAAAAAAAAAGGTTTTTTAAAACCAAAAAGATCAGAGGACATTGCCCAGCTTTGAACTCACAAGTCTAGGGAAAATCGTAAGTGAGGCAAACCTGCCCTTGATGCTTGTTGTTACATGCAAAGATAAGTTAGAGTTGGAGCCCCTGCAGGCTGGGCCATCCAGGTCCCTGTGCACAGGGTACCCAGCTCTTGAAAGATGCCTCCTGGGCATGGCACCATATTGCTGACCTCACATCTCTGACCTCCTCTCTCTGGGCGAGGGCACAGCTTTCAAATTCACCTCATAGCTGTGGAGACTTTTTTCCCTATCAGAAAAGCTAAATTGGATGCCAAGTGGCCTGACTGTCAATAAAACACAGCTGATGGCAAGAGCCACCAGGGCAGTCTGAAGCCATTGGGACAGTCTGGAGCACAGCATTCCTCTTTGTGGACTGCTGCCCCACTGCAGGCTCAACCAGCAGTCCTTCAGGTGCCGTGGTGGAGGCTTCCCTTCCAATTAATAGATCTAAACTGGGAAGAGCCACAGAGAGGCAGGAATCATGCAGGGCAGTCAAAGGGGACGAGGCAAAGGCTAATGGCCTAAAGCAAGAAAGACAGACAACCCAAGATGAAAAGATCCTAACAGCAAGTTCCACCAAAAAAGCACCCACAGGAACTCTTACACTGGTGGTTTTTGCTTTGGGAGGATCAGGGGAGGAAGGACAGGAGGTGATGACCCATATGAACACTTTGTGCCTTCCAGTGAAAGAAATAAACAGACTAGCTCCAGGAATACTAATCACTACAGAGAGACATTGAGTTGCTCCACTGAGGGTGAGGTAGTCCCCTCTACCCAACATGACCATAAAGCTGTGAAACCACCAGCAGTACAAAAGTCCAACTCGCACTTTTCCCTCTCTGGATATTTCTTTACACAGTTGACATGTCAAAAATCAGACAAACCATTTTTTTAATCCCAGCAACCTAATAAACTATACCCAGTTACTAATGTCCTTTCTAAAAGGCTCTTAGCTAAAAATCTAGCACATTTGGAAGACAGGAAAGAAAAAAAGAAGGACCCTGTATAACCTGTCAGATCTTTTCCAGCCCAGAATGGGTGTAGGATAGAACTGAATTATACCTGTTGCTCTGCTGGTTCCCCTTGTTGTGAAAAATACACCCAAAGAAGTCTGCTAGATCTCTGTGGTGATTGATTCAACTGATCTTCAGACAGTCCTTTCTAGCATCTAAGGAGCTATGTAAGAAGGGACATTCAGATATGGCTCAACATCTTTACCAAAACCAGAGGGTTTTGCCAGTTTGCTGTTTTAGAAGGCAACTAATTAGGCCCTTCGTATTCCCCATTTGGTTCAAGTTTTTCCTTTCTACCTTTCAAGATCTGTGTGATCCAAACAGAAGTATAGCGATTCAACACATTAAATTTGAATATGCCAGCAGTCTACCTATGGGTATGTATGTAGTCTATGTGTCTTATAGTCACCCATAAAAAAGATTGTGTGTTTTTATCTACTGGAGCACTGGTATGTAAAAGGCAGTTTATTGCTCAATATTCCAGGTCAAAATGTTAAAAAAATGAACAATACTTTTGCCAAATTAGGGGTAACAAAACTCACCTGAAGTTGCACACTGGTACTGGTTCCAGCACCCCCGTGCAACAGGAACGAAACGTACAATCACCCCTCAAATGGAGCTACAGTTTTTGTGTCGCTCTCCTCCCACCCCCCGGTGTTACTGGAAGCCTGAATCCCTATCAGTATGAGTGACAGTAAACCTACTGATTTCAGGCGGTGAGCCCAATCCAATTAGACTGAGGTTTTCCTTAATAAGCCCTGCCCACCAAATATAACACAAATAATGCAAACAGTTAATTTTCAGAGGTGATACCTATAAACTTCCATGGCATTATTCCAGAAATTAATTTGGCTCATGTGATCTAATGCAGGCATTCGCACTGACATACTGTCTCTGTATATATTTGGGGACTGACTTCGCCTGCAGTCAGTTGTCAAAAGCAGCAGAATCAGTTCAATGTAAATGTCTCATCAGGGAACTCCATTAATTTAAGCAGTTACAGACAGTTTCCCCCATACAAAGGGCTCAAGACAGAGCTGAAGTTTCTAAGACCCTTAGCACTCCAGGGAAAGCAATAGAACTGAGATCTGTCCCACTAGGGAAATTCTCCATCCCCAAAAGCCTAGCTGAGCAGATCCCTTGAAGTTGTCCACTGTACAGATCAAGGCAAGGTCCTACTCCACTCTAGTTTGGCACAACTTTGTTAAAGTTGCTGGAGGTTTACCCAAACAGCCAACTAAAGCTTGGATCTGTAGAAAATGATGGAGAAACACATCCAAGTACTCATATACAAAGCTGCAGCTTCAACATTGCTATAAGCTGACCCAAAAGTAAGCTGCTGACAAAGAGAGAAGTCTCAGCAATTCTGTCACACCAGGACCTAGCAATTCCATGCTTGAGTGATAAGCTAGATAAGGTGCCTACCCTAAACTAACCAGCCAAACAGAAAACCAGTTACTTTTCACCCAGATCAGTTCCTAGACTGAATATCCTGCACAACTGCACAAGCCCTCACCTAGGGGCAGGACCACGGGGCCAGGAGTAGCAGCAACAGCAGGAAGGGAAGGACAGACAGACAGATATTTTAGCACCAATCCACAATTAGAATAGACGAAAGCATTCATGAGAGCAAAACCTTTTACATGAGAGGAGAGGGCACATTTTATGATGAGCCAGTGGTGACGACCTGTTATCAGCTCACTATGACTTGCTATCCTTTTCCACAGACGATATGAGGCTTTGCTTTAAATGCAGAGCACAGGACAGTTTCTATGCAGGGCAACTTACAAAGAAGTCCTGCACTGACTTATCTGCATGACTAAAATCTTCCTTTCTTTGTCAAGGCAATAATCCCTTCCCCTGATCTTTTCTGCAGCAGAGTAAATATTAGATGTAATATAACAGATCTGATGGTGTTTTAGCAGAGAGTGCTGTTGTCGTATCATGCAGGATTGTACACATAAATGACACCTTTCGAAAAACCCATGGATTTGCGAGGTTTAAACATACCATGTAGCACTAGTGACATCTGCAGGAACATGCAGGTTGGAACAGCAAGAGGAAAACACCAAAAATGAGGCTTCTGTGAGAAGCTATCATAAGGAAAACCAGCAGACACACTCAGTGTCTACATTCACAAGCCTACCTGTGGATGAACATGCCCTCTCAACTGCTGTCTTACGGGGTTAAGTCAGGGGTTTAGCTCCTCTAAATAAGTTCTTATTTTGTTGGCAATGCAGGTGGTTGGGGAAAGCAGACCTCCTGTTTCACAAGGCACCTACAGCAGTGTGACTGCCTGCCTTCCTAGGAGTGAGAAATAAAAGCATTGTCTTTAGGGGGAGGTTGTGTTTCTTCCTTGGTCAGATCTAGGTCGGGTGTCCAAGATATAGCAGTGTGAAGAGGACAAACACAAATTATTGTACTTTATCCTACAGAAAATGGGGAAAGGGAATGGCTGATTTTAAATGTTTCCACAGCTCCACAGCTTAAGAGAGAACACATCAGTGAAGAGTCACTATTGGTTATATTGAGCCTTCTTGCAACTGAGAGGTCTAACAAATACTATTCTTTAATGATAGAGTGATAAGGGAGAGTTAATCAGGGAGGAAGTATGCACATGAGTGAAGATCAGAGCGCTATGCAAACAATGGCAAGGAAGTTTGATCCAGCTTCAAGTATAGTAGCCAGATCCTGAAAAAGGGGCTAGAAGGGAAAAGTCTTGAGGGGGCAATGCCTAGATTTGGTGATGTAAGCAAAAAGAAAGTTTGCCTTTTTCATTTCTCTTCTGTTTAAAAAAGCAGTCTCTTCTGCACAGTAAAAAATTTAACTTCACCTTCATCTTCTCTCCTTCTGTGATGCTGTTCCAGTTTTGCCATACACAAATCCAGCCACTCTACTCTAAACACTTTACCCTCTTTACACTAGGAAAGCTATTTCTAACTCACTTCATTAACACTGCTGATAAAACATTGTTTTTTAAGCTAAATGCACACACAAGACCAAGGAGGAATTGGAATTTTTTCTGGTCTGAATACATGTGTTACGTTTCTTTGCTTACAATGCCTTAATTTCTGATCTTTTTAAACACTTTGTCTTAAATAGAAATTTTGCATTTTACATCATGTTTAATTCAAGTTCTCAAAACCCTTCTAAAATATTGTGCCAGAACCTCCATACCATCGAAGGGAATCAGCTATGATTGTTTATATTTATTAAGAACACGAGTCATTAGTGTTTGGCATTTGTGAGATAAGGCAGCACTGTCATTTTAGAAGTACCAGGGATGAGACCTGGTCTGAAGTGACGTATGCAAGAACCTTATGTTCTACCCCAATATTACACTAGCCTAACAGCAGGTAGGTTATGAATGGTAAAGTTTGTGTAAGGTAAGGGAAGGTGTTAGACTGCTAATGCATTAACAACAGGTTTTACTCAGAGTATTAAATTTCTGTATAAATTTCTTAAAAAAAGAAAGTAATTTTGACAGTTCAGGAAATGAGAAAGAAAACAGTAATATGAGTGAGAATATGTTTAGTGTAAAAGCTATACCAATATGCCTGGGGAACTGTTGAGCAAGGCACACAGAAATATATGCCATAGCAAATCTATCAGCACTATAACAACATGGAGGAACATGAACTACCTGATGCAAAATGGGAAACCAGGTACTACAGGAATACAAGAAATATGGTGAGGCTGCAAGGAAAAAACTCATCACTGAAGGATGCAATTGAAGGGAAGATTGATATAATGATGAAGTATTAGGACAGCACCAATTAAAAAATAAAAGGAAAGGGTGGGATCTGGAATTGGTTTAGGAGAAGAAGGACAAGAGACTCTTGGCAGGCAGAGCTGAGAACATACTGGGGAGACCCTGATCAGACTGGATTTGCTCCACTTGTGTGATTTCTTCCCTGGAAATGTTCAAAAACCGTGTAGATGAGGCCCTCAGTGACATGGTTTAGAGGGTCTTGGCAGTCCAGGGGTAATGGCTGGACTTGATCTTAAAGGTCTATTCCAACCTAGTTGATTCTATGACCACAGTTGATTCTATGACATCACAGATTATGCCACTGTGGACAACTTCAGTTCTCCCAGCTGTGGCTTAGGAAGAACATGACACAAACATGAAGTGACAAGCTGGGACAAGGCCAATCTCCAAAGTTCGGTCAAAACCTGAACAAAATACAAAGGACAGAGCTGAGAGCAACCTACAGGCACTCATATACCTCAGGTCACGACCACCTCAGTCTAACAATGCCCCAGGGCCCAAGGCTGATGTCAAGGGTGGGGGTACAAGTGGGGTTGGTCATGGCAGTTAAGGCCTGTTGGGTACCCACAAGGCCCTCACACAAATAGCAATCAAACCAAATTGTCCTTACTAAGATTTGCTCAGAAAGAGGTCCTTCATCAGTTCTTTTGCTTCAGCCCCAAGGATGATGTTTTATGCAGGACTATGCTGTTGTTCAGCAATTAAACTAAGATGCCATGTCTCCAGAATACAGACATTCTTCCTAAAAAGTGTGGCACTATCTTTTATTCTAGTTCTTGCACATCTGAATTTTGTTTATAAAAGCTTCTTCTTCACACATTTTCTTAACAATTTTCAAGTTCTGTACTTCAAAGTAAAGTTTTACTCTGGTATTTGAAACAGGTTCAGGTTATTTTGTTGGTTTTTTTAATGTGTAAGAAAGCCAGGAAGTTGCCTGGTCACTCCCACTTACTAAATAATGCATGTGTGCAAAGTCCCATATGGTTCTGTCAATCCAAGGGAGAAGTGAACTTTGCACCTGATGGTGATATCACTTTTCCCTTTAACCAGCACCCTTGTTGATGCTTTTCATCAGCATGAACCCCATGCCATGGCTTGCAGGACCTGCACTGACCATGAGTTCAGAGCATGTGTAGGGAGAATTTCATGTCTTCAGCAATTAGGTCAGTAATGTTGCTTACTTGTGCAACTTCCACAAGGACCCATGGTCCACAAGAACCTTCTTGGACCGAACCCTCCCTCTGACAGTTCCCAATATTTCTGCTGTCTTGCTCAACAATAAGTAGTACAATGTACTCCTTTGCCTTCCTCTGCTGCAAATAACTTCTACATCAGAAGAATAAAGAGACTAATCAAGAACCTCACATAAACCACGTAATTTTTCTTGCCTGTCATCAGCTTCCTTCTTACTCCTCTATCCTACTAATAATAGCTCAAAAACAGTAAGTGAGACAAGAGCAACTGGATTCGTAACTTATTTCCCAATACAGTACTGTGACAAGCAGTGATAAGTGACGTTCCTCAGGGGTCAGTATTTGGACTGGCACTGTTCAACATCTTTGTCAGCAACATTGACAGTGGGATAGATTGTCAGCAAGCTTGCTGACACCAAGCTGTGTGATGTGGTCAACACACTGAAGGGAAGGGATGCCATCCAGAACAACTTTGACATGCTTGAGAGGTGTGCCAATGCCAGCATCATGAAGTTTAACCAAGCCAAGTGCAAGGTCCTACACCTGGGTCAAGGCAATCCCAAACACAAATACAGGCTGGGCTGAGAGCAGTGCTGAGGACTTGGGGGTGTTGGTGGATGAGAAACTGAACACAAGCCGGCTTCAGCGTGTGCTCGCAGCCCAGAAACCAACCGTATCCTGGGCTGCATCAAAATGAGCATCACCCACAGATCAAGGGAGTTGAGACCCCAGCCTCTACTCTGCTCTCACGAGACCCCACCAGCAGTACCGCATCCACCTCAGCATAAGGACATGGCTCTGTGGGTGTGAGTCCAGAGGAGGCCATGAAGATGTTCAGGGAGAAGACAGGCTCAGAGAGTTGGGCTTGTTCAGCCTGGGGAAGAGAAGGCTTCAGGGACACCTTAGGGCAGCTGCCAGTACCTAAAGGGGGACTACAGAAAAGCTGGAGAGGGACTTTTTACAAGGGCAGGTAGGGACAGGACAAGGGGGAGTGGCTTTAAACTGAAAGAGGGGAGATTTAGATGGTATATAAGAAAGAGGTTTTTTACTGTGAGGGTGCTGAGGCGCTGGCACAGGTTTCCCAGAGAAGCTGTGGCTGCCCCATCCCTGGCAGTGTTCAAAGCCAGGTTGGACACAGGGGCTTGCAGCAACCTGCTCTAGTGGAAGGTGTCCTTGCCCATGGCAGGGGGTTGGAACTAGATGATCTTGAAGGTCCCTTCCAACCCAAACCATTCTATGGTTTAAAGAGTTACACCTGTTTATTTAGTGAGAAATCTAGTACCTGTTAATTCCAGAGTTATGCAACTAAACAACATCCCTCATCCAGCTCCTCTTGAGCCTTTTTTTTTCTTTTTCCTTCTAGAAGTAATCTGATCTCAATGCTACAAACTTTTTTGGACACAGTATTTTGACGAAAGACATTCGAAATTTAACAAGACAGAGAGGGTAGAGAAATGGATTCAGAAAGGAATTGAGCCACAAAAGCCAAAAGGTTATTTTATACAGTGAATTATGGATGCACTCTCCTTGGCAGGCCCCACGAATGATCATTAGTAAAGTGTATGGGGCCCAGCAAATGGCAAATATACACACAATTATGGCAAGTGACCTCCCTATTTTCTTGTCCTGCTGCAGTTTTGGCCCAGACCTTGAACAGAAAGAAACAGAGAACTCATTTTCTGGCATTACAGAACTGCCTCTGGTTGGAGATGAGCTCTCAGTTACCAAAGACTCTTTCTTGGCCTTATGGAGGAAGAAACACTGTCCTCTGCTTCCAGTGGAGGAGAAAATCATTCTTGCCTCAGTGAGAGGCAGGATCTCCAAGACAGGCTACTTGTCCTTGGACGCTCGCAGTCCTGTCTGTTGCTGTGCCGCTGGCGCCTCTGGATGTTGTGGAAGATGTGCACGTTGAAGTAGGTCACCAAGAGCAGCGGCACGAAGAACTCCAGGGTGGATGCACACAGGAGGAAGAGCCAGTTGCTGAAGAACTCGGCAAAGCACTGGTCCTCTGGTACCACGCTGTGCCCGGCCACGTGCTCCCAGAAGAGGATGGCCGGGCAGTAGAGGAGGAAGGCAAAGACCCAGATGGCCACCATCTTGATGACAGGGTTGGACGTTATTCCCTGCTGGGCTCTGTAAGATACCTGTGAAGGCACCAAGATGACTTTTTGCCTCATGTCCACAGGCAGTCACTGCAGTCTGTCCCCACTCTCTATCCTGCTTGTTCTTGCTCCTAATCTTCTCCAGGATCATTTGGGACCATATCTCAGATCTAGACATTCTCATCAGTGTCCTTCACTTCACTGCCCTAGCCCTGCTGCCTTTTTCTCCCATGCCTGAATTTAGGTCCAAATCTAAATCCATTTTACTTTCAATTTCCTCTTTTATTATCCCCTTTTTATCCTGCCTTATCCTTTTCACCCCTCAGCCTGCTTTCCCTCAAGTAGCAGCACAACAGCAACCTGCAGCAGAAATCATGAGAAAAGTCTTATTTGACCAACTCTTGGCTGGAGCATGCTCAATGAAGAACTTTCACCACATCTAGCTGCAAATACCTAATAATCTCCACATGCCAATGTATTTTTGAAGGCTATTATCTCAACTAAATTTGGGCTTATACTCACCAACATGGCAAATGTTGGTAAATAAAATACTCCAGTGATCTTTTGACAAAATCAGAGAAGCTATAAACAGGGTACTTACAGCTGTAGTAACTGACAGAAAACAATGATAGCTGATAAGAACAATGTTAACTACTGAAGCTGTGCACAGGAGATAGTCCATAGCTAGCCAGAGTTTGAGATGCCTCTTCCCAAGTGCCATTTCCCTGTCAGGCTGTAAGGGATGTAGAGAGGCATGCAAAATAGAATACCCCTATGGAAAGCAACCACAGAGACACCATTTGGGTGATATGGATTGCAAACAGAACTCCTGGAAACAGAGAGAGACAATATTCTGGTATATGGCTAAAAAAAAAAAAAAAAAAAAAAAAAAAGACAAAAAATAGATATTAAATCTATTAAGGTGAATATTTAATTTATATACAGAAATTCTTATATGCCCATGAAATCTGACAGTGACTTTCTATGTATTAGATCTCACTGTGTTTATGTACACTGATTGTCGGGAATAAGTTCAAGACAAATCAGCAAAGAAGGATCTGCTGAATAAGAAAACTGCAGTCTAACCAACTTAGAGTCTCTAAAGATACATAATTGGTGCTACAGCATATATGCACTGTGGTTGTGCTCTGACATGTAACCTCATTGCTGTATATCTTCTAGTCTTTTATCTGTGTTAGAGTTTTCCCCCAAACACATCTACAGATGTTGCTGATGTTGGTTATTATTGTGAGATTGGTGAGCATTGGTAAGCTACAGAACACATGGGGCAGTCTGCGTGGTATCCGGAGATTAACTCCAGAAATAATCTTGTGTTTGTTATGTTTGGGTTTTGCCCAAAAGGCCTTCTACTGAAGTGTTTTTGTAAGCAAATGATGTCTTAGTTTTATTTTCAAGCCAGCAACTTCTTCATTTTACCATTAATACTTTTTTCATAAGTATGGTGCAATATCTGATGCTACATTCCTGAAAATGCTGATCTACCAAAGACAAACAGAAAACTATATGCAGCTTCAAGATCATTTCAAGCTCTTTAGGTTCTTCTTTTCTTAATATGTACATCAAGATCTTAGAAGTTACTGAGCATATCCAGGCTGATGTGGCCCACTGACAGCTGATAGACTGTTAGCAACAGGGAAATGCACACAGAGGTTTCAATACTGATGGCTTGTTTTAACACACACCTCAAATACAAGCAGCATCTCTTTAGTACAAAATACTCATTTTTCATACTTGCTGATGACAGCTGCTGCTTTCATCAACTTCAATGGGATTGATGTTTCGCACCACATCAAAAAGTAACAACTACTTTTAGCTATAGATATGAATATAGATGCAAGAACCAGGTTTTAAGCATTTATATTTGAAAGTATTCTCTCTTTTACTAATTGGTGGATGCAAAAGATGTGAGTCACATGCCTAGAAAGATTTCATACTTCTAAGGAATTAAGAAAATATCACAGCAGCTTCAGAAAGTAAAGCATTTTCTGACTGATCCCAGAGACAAAGTATTAGATTTAAATGGTCTATAGGCCAACATAAGACTGATACAAATAATTTCCTCTTGGTTGATTTAAGACTCCATTAGGTACCAGCCACAAACAAGAACTGATGTAGAAGGTAGGTATTCAAATCTCTTGACTAAACTGTAAGATAGGAGGAGAAAGACTTTTGCAGAAGACCTGAGCAATGAAATGGCAGTTCAAGCAAACTGTCTTCCTGGAGCAGGAAGCAAAGGCTCCAGCACACACATTGTTTGGTTTCTGCTGCATGGGACAAGCCCCAGAATTAGGCACCACAGACAATAAATGGCATAAATTACAGAATTTCTTAAAGGCTAAACTCATACTTCACTACAGAGTACCAACAAACTGCAGTTAGGGGGGATGGTATTGCCACAAGTGGAGTAGGTCGATGAGTACTGTTTTCCTCCTTGCGATTCAGTGAATACTGGTCTCTGTGACTGTCTTAAGCACTTCTGTTAGAAATACCTCCTTGCTAGCCTCAAGTCCAGGTGTTTGCTGGAACATCTGCCACACAACCATGATTTTGTCAGGCTTTCTTTGACACTTGGGCTGTCTCCCTGGCTTGAACGCTGAAGGCATTCATGCCCCCCACCTCTTCACCTGCCATCATGCATCACAACTGGATCCGTGGTACCTCCAGGGGCCGACTCTCCTGGACTTTTGCAATGACACTATGGGAAGAGCGAATGGGAGATTCCAGCAGGCTGTTGCTGCCACCAAGCAATCCATTTGATCTGTAAGTTGCATTGCATTAAAGCCAGTAAAAAATCATAGTTGAAGTGTTTTGTTGTAGCATAACACACTCAGAAGCCATTAGTACTACATAGAGAAGTAATTTAATATAGAGAAGTAATTTACCTGGAGGTACCATAGGTAGCTGCAAAAGAAAACAGTTACACTGTCAAATATAAGGATGCCCTAAAGTGTGTGATGAACAATATTACAGGAGGAGCAAAGGTTAACTGCAAGCTGTAGCAAACAACCCCTTTCCTTCAAGTGGTATTCACATACAATAGTTGCTCTGTTTTTCTGAAGCAACATTAAAAGTATTTATACGAAAAAGGATGCATTTCTCATTCTAACATAATTTGACACATAATAGGCTGCTAAAATACTTCATGCAGCTTCCACCATTCCTTACTTTCCCCTTAGACACACAGCTGGGAAACAGTTCTCTTAGAAGAAACCACACAGAAAATAAACCCCATTGCTTCTCCTAAGAGTCCCAGGGCAAAAGTAGTACCTGCCTCCACAGCTGTGACTTACCTACTGCAAAGTCAGAAATAGCAAGATTGAGAAAGTAATAGTTACTCCGATGCCTGAGGTTTCTGTCCAAGATGAAAGCCAGGATAACCAGGGCATTTCCGAGGATGGTGACCAAAGCAAGCAACACCATGAGGAAAGCCAGCAGCACCAACACACTCAGGGAGAACTTGGAGCTCAGTGACTGTGTGGACCGAGCCCCATTCCATGTTCCAGCCGCAAGTGGAGTTCCAGCAGTGCTGTTGTGCATGTTGCCTATCCAGGTCAGATCAGTCTGGGAAGAAAGTCTCATTTGGCAAAGTAATCCAAAAGGTTGACACAAGTCTGTTAACAGGCTGGGCTGAATACTGACACATCCGAAAACAAATCAGAATATAAAGGTAATGGAACACAAGTCTTGCAGGCCTGGAGTCTGTTAGATTCCTTGATCTGAATGCACCTATTGGCCTGAAAACAGAATCTATAAACAAGACACCTTATAAGCAGCAGCAAGTGCACACTTTAAAATACATTATCTCTTCCTCTCCTGAATGCTGATCCTTATCTACTGAGGTCAGAAGAGTTAGTCTGAAAACAACTCTTTTCACAGTCAAGCAGTTGCATATTAACATTGTGTCAGCATTTTTACACAGAATTCTGCTGAAGCTAAAAATAGATCTCATTGTCACTTCCCCAGTGGCCCAAATTAAAGGATTTAAATTATTGCAATTCTGTTCCTCTTACATTAAAATGTAGGCACTGTTGCTGCTACACAATTTACTAAATTTTACAGTTAAGAACAAGTGTATATTTCTTAATGTTGCTGGTTACAGAACATTTAAAATTCAGTTATACACAGCAAAAGTATCACCTTTTCAGCTCATCCTAATCAGAAGCAAGTCTAGCTTTGGGCACAGCAAACCAAATACCTGGATTTAGGAGGACTTTATAAGCATGGTCCATCTAATCCTCTGCTTCCCAAGTAATTCCAGGTAAGGCTGCACTCCACAAAGTGCCAAACCCTTAGTCCTTTTCAGGTGTGAGAAGGCATATCCCTTCCTCATCACAGTTTTCACATATGATTCTATGATTATACCTTTAAAAAAAATATAGCATGTTAGCTAAGCCATTATCTAACGTGTGCAGAAAAGAGAAGCCATCCATTTTTAAATATACAATTAGGAACATGAAAGAAAAAAAACATACAGGAAAAATGGAAGTGGAGACTTGTAACAATAAACTAATTCCATTTACTTTGCTAATAGTGCACGGAAGTTGGCAGTCTTGCATAGCTGAGACTCATGCCTGCAGCTCACCAGCTCCATAACACCATGGCACATCCTGTAACTGACTTTTTGGGCTGAGGCTGTAATGTTGAGTGCTTGAGAAGACGTAAGGCAAGAAACAAGGGAAGAGGGGGTGGACAAGATGTGGGGAGAAGAGGTGTGGTGCTCTGGTTTTGTCTTGGGCGACAAAGGGAAATCACAGAATCATCGAATCATAGAACAGTTTGGGTTGGAAAGGACCTTAAGATCATCTAGTTCCAACGCCAATATATTGTAAAAAGTAATTAAAGCAAAAGGTGTAGAGCAACTGGAACAGAAGAGACCAGAAGGAATAATAAAATGTGGCAGACGGACACTTGCCTCGAGTGCATGCACAAATGCAGCCTTGGAAACATACAGGAGGACCTAGAGCTCCCTGTGCAGTCTTAAAGCCAGTCAACAGGATTCCTAGAGGATGTCAGGGAGAACACCCTGATATAAGTACTAAAAGGGACAACAGGAGTGACACACAGCTAGATTAGCTCCTTCACTGTTAAAAAGGAGCTAGTTAGGGACGTGAAATCAGTGGCAGCCTTGGCTGTAGTGACTCTGAGGCAGAGGAGTTCAAGATGCTAAAGGGGGTGAGGGAGAAGAATAGCAGTACAGACCATGGACTTCAGGTGAGCAGACTTTGGTTCATTCAGGGAAGCGGTAGGTGGGATCCCATGGGAGGCAGCTCTGAAGTGCAAATGAGGTCAGGGAACCTGCAGGCCTCTAAGGACAGCAGCCTCCATGCACAAGAAAAGCCCATCCCAATTCCCAGGAAAACAAGTAGATATATCAGGACACTGGCTAAGCAGGGAAGCTACAATGCAAAAAGGCAGCATGGAGGAGTTTGGAGCAGGGACAGGCTGCTAAGGAGGAATTTAGAAATGTTGCCTGGCCACATAAGCAGGATATTAGGAAAACTAAAGCTCACCTAGAGCTGATACTTGTAGATGGGCATCAAGGACAATATGAAGAACTTCAGCCATCCCATTAATAGTAAAATGCTGAATAAGCACAATGTAGACACTTTGTTGAATGGGGCCAGTGATGCAGTGTCAGAGGATGCAGACAAAGCTGAGGTACCCAATGCTTTCTTTACTTCGCTCTTGACTAACTAGGTCTCCCTCTCCTCCATGCTTAGTGAATGAGTTCAAGGAGCATACCTGTCAGGTGAGAATAAGGCAGGGATTACTTGAAAGGACTTGACCCACAAGAGCCCATGGGACCCAATGGGCTGCACCCAAAGCTGGTGAGAGAAACAGCTACCATCCTTGTAAAGCCACTTTCTAAGGTCATGGAGATGAAGGGAGGTTCCCAACAACTGAAGAAAGGCAAATGGTGCAACCATGTTCAAATGATGCCACAAGGGCAAAAGTTCAGCCTCTTTTTGGTCCCTGGGAAAATAATAGAGCAAGTCCTCTTCGAAGGCATTTCTGAGAACTTGAAGGAGCAAAAGGTGATTTGGAACAGTCAGCATGGGTTTACCAAGGGTACATCATGCCTGAGAAGTTCAGTTGTCTTATTTGATAAAATGCCTAGATTAGTGGACAAGGGGAGAGGAGTCATTTGCTTTTAAAAATTAGGGAATAAATCAATGTTGAAGTTTGAATCATAATCCTTCATGGGTCTGAGGAGGAAATTTATGTGGTCTCTTCTTCCTTCCTGTGGAGGAAAACCTTAGCCTGATATAAAGAAGACAGACATGAGAATTGTTAGGGTCAAATACTAATCCAATAAATAAACAAACAAAAGATAACACAATTTCTTCCAACATGTATACTTTATTTGCTGCTTTTTTTAAGACCCGAGAGAGTCAAGTTAGAAAACCACTGTTGTGGTTTGAGTTGAACTTCACAGAGTCATATGCCTACTGTCACCATGTATTTTCAAGACCTATTGGACATCTACAAAGACAGAAGAAAATTCAAGAACATGAAACGGTGAAATGGATGAGTGGATAGAGAAAAATCACTTAGAAATCACTTTGGCAAGCAAAGTCATTTGTGTCAGTGCATGAAAGGTACACCCAAGAACAAAGGCTGAGTAAGTATCTTACCATAACTCTGCTAAATGTCCGATAGGAAGAATTAGGATGCTTCCTTGACCAAGGCAGCTTTAGTGCTGTGAGCACAGCAACTAAGTACTTGATTTAGCCTAGGAGCACTACGCAAAATTTTCAACAAGTAGAAAAATACAACAAATTCTTCAAATATACAGGAGTGCTGTGACAAAACAGTTTGAACACTGCCTGCGTAATACATAGCATTGAAAACACTGATTTCTAGTAGTATCGCTACTCTATGTGGTTTCAGATTTGCTGCACATTGTGCTCCCTGACAAATTTGTTTTCCATTAGTGCAAAATATGGGTACATTTTGCCTGTCAATAATTTTGTAGGCCATTTTTACGAAGTAAACAACACAAAATGCAAACTGAATTTTTATACTAAAAGCACAGGCATAGAAAAGCAGACAGCTCAAATACTTTCCCATTTTGGACCTAACTTCAGTTTCTCTGTTTAACAGATGCTTATTTAGTACACCAGCTATTCTATAAATGTTTTAAATGTGTGTATGTGCGTGTTTGGTGTTTTAAGCCTCACATTAAAACAAACCCTACAAAATCTATGCCAGCACCTTATCTCACGACAGTGAAAACATCTGTGCTGAATCAATGACTTGCTCCCAAAGCTGTATCTCTCTTAGCAATCAATCAGGCTCACAATCCATAACACTATGCATGTGAGGTAAGGAAGCTTAATGAAAATGAATGCTGGAAGATGATCCTGCACTGGTGTGAAAACTGTTAAGAGAAGTCTTCAGTTCCAGACCTCTGAACAGAGTGGTATTTTAGCTCCTCAAAGCCATCAACTTTTGTGCTGTGATTAAGCTGCTTACATGCGTTTGAACTGTGCTTGCAAAGGAGTAATCTGCTTCTGCAACACTTCTGCAGCCAATTTCAAATTAGGTAAAAAAATACTGTTTAAATTGACTCTTCATGTTTCTATGCATCAGATTTCTCTTTCCATATTTTATAGATTCCTATACATGTACAAAGAGGAAAGAAAATTACATAAAAGAGAGAAAAAATGTTAGTCAGTGACTTTCACTTACCCATCCATTAAAGCCTTCTGGGTGAGCTGCAACATCCAATACAAGGTAAGAAAGTTTGGCACATGGAATGGCTTATAATCAAGCTCCATTGGCTTCTCCAATACATCTGCCCACTCCTTCCAGCACTGCATATTCAACCGTTTTCTTTATTAACAGCTGCTTAAGATACCTCTGTATCAACTTTCAGACCTCTGTGAATCCCGTTCTCAAGCAGTGATAGAAATCATCTATCAGTGACAGAAAAAATCCAGTGTGATACTGGTTCAGCA
>NW_009928646.1:61565-71449 GCF_000696875.1 Nestor notabilis
TCCTTAAAATGCCACAGTAACAGTACACAAAGATTTGTTCCAGACATTTTGATGGAGCATCTTTGCACTTGCAAAGCTTTACACCTGAAAGGGTATTGCCTATTCTCACACAGCCAGCTGACATAGTCAATCCAGTGTGAACTTTGCATTGCTTGCTCTGCTAATCTAAGAGGAATGTGATCATGTGCCCAAGGCAGGCAAATCTTTTAGGTAATCAAATAGTTCACAAACCTGGTACTAAATATCATATAAGCATGACCAAAGAGGCAGCCGCTGTCAGGAAAAAAGACAGTACTGGTGAAAAGAGTAACAACCATTCATGCCTGTGATGATTTTAGAATCACACGCTTTTACAAGAAGGTTGGAAAAGACCTTTAAGATTATAACCAATCTCAAAATTCCATTACCATGGAAACTTTCATTCTCTGAAAAACATCCAGAATTACTAACTTAGGGTCCTGTGTCCTGCAAGACCAGGTATGGACTATATTAAAATTAGAAAAGGACAGGTATGCCAGATCTGGCAGTTCATTCACTTGCATGTTGTTCACTGTGTGAATTATAATGACTACAGGGCACAATCTTGTCTTCATAATAGTTTTTAAACCAAAATTATACTGCTCCTGTGAGTATTCACACAACCTTTCAAAAATGTAGAACTGCTTCTTCACTGAGAGCTTTGGGTTCACAAATAGGACATCAATTTTAACACATACACAAACAGGGATCTCCCTCCAATGAACCTCTGCAGAGTTATCCATAGATGATTCTTTCATAGTACCAGCTCTATATTAAAAAACCCAAACCAATGAAAAGTAAAACAAAAAGGACCTCAAACCCACAAGCCACAAAGGGTATCCAGCAAAACTTGTTATTCTTTTCAGTGCACTGGATGGTGTTTAACATGGCATCATACCAGCAAAACCAAAAACAAGAGCCTAAAAACTAGCAAAATCAGGACAAATGCATACCTCTGCCTCACTCTTCACCAATGCCATTAGCAAACAAAAGTTTATGCTCTACTTCTGTTTAAGATACATACGAAAAGATAACACTATATAAGAGAGGAACCTTATCTGTAAGTCAGTTATTTTAACTCTCTATAAAGAAGGTGTCTTAGGTGATCTCAATGTTACAAACTTTTTTGGACATAGTATTTTGATGAAAGCCATTCGAAACCTCATATGGCAGAGAGGGTAGAGAAATGGATTCAGAAAGGAATTGAGCCACAAAAGCCAAAAGGTTACTTCATACAGGGAATTATGGATGCACTCTCCTTGGCAGGCCCCACGAATGATCATTAGTAAAGTGTATGGGGCCCAGCAAATGGCAAATATACACACAATTATGGCAAGTGACCTTGCTATTTTCTTGTCCTGCTGCAGTTTTGGCCCAGACCTTAAGCAGAAAGAACTAGAGAAGTCCTTTTTGAGAGCTGTGGAGCTGTTTTGTGTTGGAGATGGACAGTTAGCCATCACTGCTGGTCTCCATGACCTCGTTAATGAAGAAACACTCTCCTCTGCTTCTGATGGAGGAGAAGATGCTCCTGGACTTGGCAAGAGGCAGGATCTCCAAGACAGGCTACTTGTCCTAGGACACTCGCAGTCCTGTCTGTTGCTGTGCCGCTGGCGCCTCTGGATGTTGTGGAAGATGTGCACGTTGAAGTAGGTCACCAAGAGCAGCGGCACGAAGAACTCCAGGGTGGATGCACACAGGAGGAAGAGCCAGTTGCTGAAGAACTCGGCAAAGCACTGGTCCTCTGGTACCACGCTGTGCCCGGCCACGTGCTCCCAGAAGAGGATGGCCGGGCAGTAGAGGAGGAAGGCAAAGACCCAGATGGCCACCATCTTGATGACAGGGTTGGACGTTATTCCCTGCTGGGCTCTGTAAGATACCTGTGAACGAAAAGGACATGTCACATATTCAGACAACATTTTGGAACAACTACCTCAAAAAAACATAAGCAGTTAAGTCAAATACAATATTTGTTCTGTAGTTGCCCTGACACCTAAAACATCTTTGCTTATATAAGGTCCTGAAAAACTGTTAGTCTTGCTCATCAAATACTGTAGCTCTCTGATTGATTTTAAAACTTGGGTTTGGAGAGGAGCAGAAATTACAATGGCTAAACTACCATTTGGCTTCCAGGTGTGAAAGGACATGGCTTGTTTTCATCTTTGCTACAGTAAGGTAGCAATAAAGAATCAGTTTATGATTCGTGAAATGCCCAGGCTCAGAGTGAAAGCAACTGTGGGACTTCCTTCCTCAACAGACAAAAGTAGAATCCAGGTTGCCAGAAGTAGACAGGTTGCCATGTGCAACTGCAAACACTAGACAATGTAATTTTTAGTACTGTTTCCTCTTGCCATAGCAGAAAAATCTATCCCACATGTAAGCTCTGACATCCCTTACTTTATGGAAACATTACCTTGTAAACACCTCATTGTATTACTTGCAAATGTAATACAAGTCTCAATGTTTTTGTGTCTACCCTGGCTGCATTAATTTATTTCACTCTCTAGCAGTCAATATCTATCTTTGGAAAAAATACTAAGAGTTAAAATTATCCATTGTTAGGAAATTATGAGAGTTAAAACTGCCCTTTTAATAGCTCAGCCAGTATGTACAACACGTAGTTGTAGCTCTTGGTCCCCTGCATCTTTCAGAGCACAAGATGATCAGTAAATGAGAAGCTGAACAATTTTATTTCCTCCACACTGTTCAACATTTTTCATCCCAGACTTTACTCTGACCCAGAAGTACTACATTTCTCATCAGCTTCCTCTGCTGTTCATTAGGGTAGCACCTACATGCTATACAAATATTAATGAATTATATCTTCACAGCCACATGTGGCATGAGGGTCATTATCCCTATTTTACCACTGAGTAACAGAGCACTAGCGCAGTGTTTTACATACTGTATTAGATTCTCTGTTTTAAACATCTGTAGCCTGAAGATTCAGACTTCTCTACATTTTAAAGTGTCATATCAGCTCAGAGCACAGCTCCAGTTCTGCAACAATAAATTTGCATCCCTTTGCAAGAGCAAAAGCATTTCAGTTTAGTAGGCAGAAAACAGGAAGCTCGGCACAGCTTCACAAACAGTTGAGTCTGAAACAACTGGCCCCTGGCCACGAGCTAGTTTTGCAGCAGAGGCAGAGGTGGATTCCAAGTCTGTGAGGAAGCATGATATCTTTTCTTTGGATAACAGCCCTATGTTACACACTCCTGGACTCACTCCACCCTAACTACCTAAACAAGAAAAGCAGAATATGATCACGTAAATGAAGACCAGCAACAGTGAGTAAGAACATGGAACTGAGTTGTATTGCAGAGGTCTTTTTAATTTACATTTCTCACAGTCTGAGCCCTGCAACTTGGTGAATATTTTTCAATAATACTGTTTCTTAAATACGGGAATTTTCATACTTTATTGTTCAGCTTGTAAAAACCCCAACCAACCCTAAAACCACAACAGTGGGGAAGAAGTGAAAGAGATTAGGCATTGTTTCAGCAGTTGCCAGACAAGAACCTCCCAGATTAACACAGCCCATGTCACTTGACATAGCAGACTCATCAAAAGCAAAGGAGGTTGATCATCTTCCATCTGGACCAAACAGCAGGTAGACCTTAGTAATGGTGTATGATAATATTTACCACTGGATTCCTCAGATATCTTCTGAAGCAGAAGAATGAAAATACTCAAGCAGCACCTCTTACTTCTCCACATATTTTGATTCATTCTTTTTGCTTAAAGGGATTAATTTCCACCCATCTGCTTCGTGGCAGCACATGTCAATCACCCCCTGTGGTAATGCAGAACCTCATCTGACCTTCAGTCAGTCCATCCCACATCTCTTGCCATACCCTGTTCTTTTAAAACTTATCCCAAGACTAAGCACATCCTTGACTCAATCTAGTTTTCATTGCCACTCGTCTAATGACCAAAGCCCAAGTTCTTCACACTCCTGCTGACCCTTTCCTACCTTGACCTTCCCACCTCCTCTGTAGAATACCTAAATCATTTCTAATCCAGGCAGCAGGAGGAAAACATTGAAATCATAGGCAAGACATAGTCCTGTCTCAAAATCCCAATGCAACATTGAAACATCAACATTTCTTTAAAAAAAAAAAAGTACAATAATGGACTATTTAACTTCTACTGCTAATTGTGAACACTCTGAATTTTATAGCAATCTGAATATGTATAAAGCAATAATTAGAAAAGTTCTTCTTACAGCTTTTGTAACTGACAGGAAACGGTCATAGCTGATAAGAACAATGTTAAACACTGAAGCTGTGCACAGGAGATAGTCCATAACTAGCCAGGTCTTGCACAGGCCTCTTCCCAAGTGCCATGTCCCTGTCAGGGCATAAGGGATATACAAAGGAATACAGAATGCACCTGTGGAGATAAAATAAACACAAACATCAATAAGCACTGCAACAGTGCTTGCGAAAGCATAGAGACATTTCTGAAGTATCTGATAAAAGCATGATACTGACTGGAATCGCCATGTGGAAGGCTTTCTATTCCCATGCAACCAACAAACACTGTACTACAAACTAGGCACCAGTAACAATTAATATGTTTTTGAAAGACATATTGTGGTTATTGTGTACAATTACTACTTCTTCTGTTTATATCACCTGCTAAAGGAAGGAGCAGCTGACTTTTTAACCTGCTGAAGTAAACATTGTAGGGTATTAACAACTGAAATTAAAACAAACAAAACCATCTTTCCCCCCGGTGTAATTTACTAACTGCTTTCTACAATAAATTATCTAATTTTCATTATTCTATCCTCTGAGAAGCATGAGATGGTGTCTGATAGTGCTCCAGAATTAACTTTTATGGCAATACAATATGAATTTCAGACTAATCTTTAAAACCGTAAGATCAAAAGGCTGACAAAACCTGCACAGTTAATTAAGTACACCCAGCCTAACATTTCTTCTCATAATTCTTGATAGTAACTGCTTTTCAGTGGTGGGCTGATAGGGTATTATCTATGGGAACACAAGTGGTGGGAACATACATGAGAGACCTGCACCAATGGCTATCTAAATTTAGACTGTTAAACCCAACTGTTGTGAAAGTGCCAATATGACCTCATTTTAATGAATTTCTAGGTGATCTCACTACACACACAGTCCCAGTGCAGCCTTGAAAGGCTGAAGAATTAACGGTGTTGCTTGCAATGAAATGGAATCACTGCATCTACAGAGCAACTAACACTAGCTCTTTTGAGCAGAAGGTTATATTATAGATTTTAGCATTCAGGAGGAATACTACTTCAGCTTTAGATTTACTGCATAATAGTGTGCGTTCTTGGAACAGGTACTGAAAAGTATCTTAAGAGTTTCCATTTCCCTAAAATCTCTATTCAAATCCAGCTATAGATCCAGAAGTACAGACATAATCAAAAAGTTGTTGAAGGTCAAAATGAGATAGGTTAAATATATTAAAAGAATACACAAAGGGCTCTGCAAGCATGAAAGTGTGTGTTTTTAGCAATTAGTTCAAGCACAAATTAAGGATAACTTAGGTATACTCTGAATCTAAATTATGTAGTTACAGAAATACAGATCGATTTGACTCTAGAGCATGCAAAACTTTTAACCAAATTTAGAATGAAAAGCTAGATATTCAGATAATCATAATATCACTAAACAAAAATTTATGGAAATTAGGTAACACTAAGTAAGCTCTACTTCCTCCTTTGATAGAGGACATTATTGACTTTGTACTTCTTAGCTAGATGTTGGTATTTGTTCAAGATGGTGCTAGATTGTGAGCCAGAGGACAAAACACCATGCTGTCCACTGTTTTTCTGTTCACTGGTGCATGTTTTTCATGTGTACCATAGCTGTACCACGTGCTCTGCAGCACAGCAAGGCAGTTATAAGCTGGAAGAGAACATAAAGCATATGGAGAAAAGGATCAAAACATTATACAAGAAGATCTGGACATCATGAGGACTGGACTGTTAGAAGCAATGACTTGAATAGAACTTCTCACATTGACAATAAATTTTAAGAGGAGTTTCTTCTGTTCTTTCAGTATCCTTTTTAAATGTGGAGGGGGGGGGAAAGTAGAATAAAAACAGTTTTAAAAGGTTTGGATGTGATGCAACAAGTCAGAATATAGATTTCATGAAATAGCTACACCTGTTTAAAACTATCTTTCTGCATACTCAGGAATTTAACAATACTTCTACCAGAGACTAAACATTTCACAGAATATTGCAATACATTGATCTCCAATTGCACATCACACTAGCATTTTAGTTGTACTATTTCTTAGTAGAGGTTTCAGAATAAAATGTGTCCCTGTGAATAAATATATAACAAATTCTTAGAAACTGGTTAACTTTTTATTATTGTTTACCTATACAAATACATATTTCTAGAGTATGACTTTAAATGGTGCATATACAGCAAAATGGTTAAAACTACTATTCATTGCTATTTAGTTACAAACTTCAGGTGATTATTTTATGAGATTAGAAATCTTGAAATAGAAGGTATCAACAATGTATGCAAGATCTCCCAGATAATGTATGCTGTGTTCAGTTTGACTTCCTAGACTTTAGTCAACACCCTTCACAAACAACTCACAGTCTTTGTGATTCTGAATATATTCATGAACAGTAGTATTTTACCCTGAAGTGACAACATTAAACATTACCCATTTACCTGACAAAAGATCCATTTCTTTCTGAAAAATAATAGGCTGCTAAAACACTTCATGCAGCTTCCACCATTCCTTACTTTCCCCTTAGACACACAGCTGGGAAACAGTTCTCTCAGAAGAAACCACACAGAAAATAAACCCCATTGCTTCTCCTAAGAGTCCCAGGGCAAAAGTAGTACCTGCCTCCACAGCTGTGACTTACCTACTGCAAAGTCAGAAATAGCAAGATTGAGAAAGTAATAGTTACTCCGATGCCTGAGGTTTCTGTCCAAGATGAAAGCCAGGATAACCAGGGCATTTCCGAGGATGGTGACCAAAGCAAGCAACACCATGAGGAAAGCCAGCAGCACCAACACGCCCAGGGAAAAATTGGAGCTCAGTGACTGTGTGGACCAAGTCTCATTCCATGTTCCAGCTGTAAGCGGAATTTCAGCAGTGCTGTTGTGCATGTTGCCTATCCAGGTCAGATCAGTCTGGGAAGAAAGTTGCATCTGGCAGATGTATCCAGAAGTTTATGATTCATAAGGTCTATAAACAGGATGGGCCAAAAATCCAACAAATATTAAAAAAAAAAAATAGGAGAGGGAAAAATGAAAAGGTTTCGATACTAGATAAATCCAGTTTTCTTAAGATCTTTTTAAAGCATGCATATCTCTAGAAGAGTAACTGGTAAGAAACATGCAGTTTTTCCAAGCTCATATTTTAAAATGCAAGTTCTTCTTTATGCAACTTGATCCTTATCTGTGGAGATCAGGAGGTCTGATTTGAGATTCTCTCTTGCTTTCCTCCCTTCCTCCCTCGTTCCCTCCCTCTCAGAAGTGTTTTTCTTGTTATTATTATGTACAACAACTTTTTCTGAAATATTTTTCCTTAATCTTGGGTACATATCCTTATGAGAATTTAAACTACTTTCCAATTTCATTCTTGTTTATCTAGTCTTACTGTATTTCAGCAAGTTTGTGGTCCCTCTCTATTGCGTTATAATTGTTTGTTGACCAGAGACATGGTCAACTTTGTTGTTGCTGTGTTGTTCCTCTTTCTGTGGACCCTAGGGCTGAAAACTGATATGCTGTACATAAGCATATATACAGTTACTTACCAGAGCAGTTAACTAGCAATGGCCCAATCCCAGAGGTGAGTTACGAAACTCCCACTGAAATCAGTTTCAAAACTCCTAGCAGCAGCCCCAGTGACACAGCACTGTCCCGAAACCGGGGAACAAAATCCTGGCTCCCTGAACATGAATGAGAGCTTGGCACTTAACTTTAAGAGGACAAGGCTTTTCTTTCCACACTGGTGGGAGAAAATATATTCTTTCACAAGTGCTTATATTTTGTATGAGTAATGAAGCCACTTGCAGAGAGCTGTGAGTATTCCACAGTTGTAAAAATTCAATCATTTTTATTATGGGTTCTAAAAACACTTCGGTGTCTAATTTTAGATACTTAAATTTGAAAAATGTTGGCTGTCATGTCTGTGCTTCTGTTGTGGGAACAAATTCATTAGCATTTGCCAAGTGCTTTCACTAAATGTTTGAGTGGCAGCAGCACAATAAATGCAAAACTTTATTATCCATACAAATATCCTCACAGCATGTATGTCCATTACTGCTCTAAGTTTTATTTCATTTCAAGGTAATGCTAGAAATGTAGAAAACACACTGTGGCAACAACTACTAAGTAATACCACCAGCCTTTCTTCTGCTAGCAATATTAAAGCTCATCTACATGAAATTTTGGAGTTTCAAGCAATTATGTGGTTGAAAAGAAAACAAAGTGGTGGACAAATGTAAGGTCAAATTGAGGGTTTGTACAATCCTGTATTCCATTTGTCCCAGCTGTCTGCAGCCTAAGAAACTGAGTAAGAACATGGCAAAATACACTGCTGGTGTACTCCACATGCCTCGAGCAATTTCTGGGTCAAGATTCCAGTGTGGCACTTGAAGTGACAGTCAATCATTTTATTTTCACTTCATCTTCTAAATAGTTACCTTCTTTACTCAAGAATTTTTGCCTGTGCATTTTATTAATCATAAAAGACATTACAGGGCTCCTATAGGCCTCCACGGAGGGTAACAGGCCTTCTGCCATTGCTTCACTGCATTCAGATCCAGAGAACAGCATGAAAATTGCCATGGACACTGCCAAATCATGGATCCTATATAAACTGTTACCATGTTCCAGTTATACTTTTTCTTTCCTCATATCTAACACAACCAACCCTTTGTGACAGGTCTCGCCTTATCATGGAAGCAAGAGCTCACTGCTGTGCATTCGAAGTGGCAATTCCTTGGTAAGGAGCACCAAAACTAGGGCAGCTTGTGTACACATGCAGAGGCACACACAGTACACCTGCTGCAAACCTCTGCCAGTGGGTGCTCAAAAGTTGTGCAGAGTCACATATCCTGGAGGAAAGTATGCAAAAGGTTTTCTTCTTTTAGACATGGGGCTGCTTGCCCTCACAGTCAGGAAGGGGTCCTGGAACGGATTTCCTCATCCCAGTAACACTTCCCTTTTTCAACTGCAGAAGAGGGGAGAAGATACAAGCTCTTCAGTATTCTTTCTTACTGGAAAATTTTGGATATAGTTTTGATTCCTAACTTCGGCCAGAAATGCTAGATTGAGCTGGCAGGCTTTCTACAGACTATGATGAATCAATGCACAGCCACCAGTCTCAGAAGAATTTGTCACAATCTCCTGCAATCCCCTTGAGTACCAAAAGGTTGCAAAAATCTTATAAAATCAGAAAAATCACAGATCCAAACTGTGTTCCAAAAGAATATCATTTCATAAAAAGTCACGCAATTAGACAAGTCATGAGGCGGAAAGCCACTGTTTATAGCAATCACAGTTGAAACTGGATCCTCCTAATACCAAAGCCCTTACTCAAGTTATATGCATTTTTTTCTTCAGTGAGAATCCATGCTGAAATTATTAAAGCTAATAATTAATCTTAACAGCGTCAGTTAAAATACTGATGTAATTTGTAACCACTGTGTCTTAGAATGGTGCAATTACAGCTTTTTGCAAAAGAGAGTCTTCTGCTTTGGACTCTTTTCTTCTCTCTCAAGCTGCTTTCCAAAGTATAAATAGAAAGGTTCTCAATGAATCTTAACCCAAAATCTTCAGTGCTGAGGAACTGAATTAGAAGAGTATTATGAGTATTAAACAAGGAGGCTGTATGTC
>NW_009928646.1:71609-84564 GCF_000696875.1 Nestor notabilis
AGGGAGAAGCCAGGAGAAAGCAGAGACAGGACACCTGACCCAAACTGGCCAAAGGGCTATTCCATACCACAGCACATCATGCCCAGTATAGAAACTGGGGGGAGTTACCCGGAAGGCCCAGATCGCTGCTCGGGTCGGGCTGGGTATTGGTCAGCGGGTGGTGAGCGGTTGTGTCCTCTCCCCTTGTTATTTCCCTTATCATTATTATTGGTAGCAGTAGTGGTTTGTATTATACCTTAGTTACTGGAGTGCTGTTATCTCAACCCGTAGGAGTTACATTCCTCCAATTCTCCTCTCCATCCTTCCAGGGGCAGGGGTAGGAAGAAGTGGGGGAGTGAGCGAGCGGCTGCGTGGTTCCGAGTTACCGGCTGGGCTTAAACCTCGACACTATGATTAAACCAGTCTAGAACACATCTAGCTAGAAAAATATCTGAAGTAGATAATAAACTGCTAATTTTCTACTGGTGCAGTGTATGAACTGTTCAATGATAACCCATAAAAAGGTATGGAATTTTTATTCAAATAGACATGCTAGACGATAAATTCATAGCACAGACTGATACACCAAAAGGATCCACAAGTAAATGTTCTGGCTTTCTCTTCCCTTCTTTCTTCCACTGGTGTTAAACAAGAACACATACTAAATAGTGGAAGCACCACCCAAATTACCTGGTAATTAAAGTATTAAGGCTTTGCAATATCAAGAAATTACAAGCAGTCCAGAATTGTTGCGCTGCAGTTAGACATACAATTATATCCACCTTCAAAAATTAAGGGCAGTAGTTTTTAAAAACAAGTGACCTTCCCATATTTCAACTTGGAAGATTTCCAGATACATTGTAGAACATTTAGATAAAATGTTCTGTCTCATCAGCACTTCTTAAAGAGAAGCTTGTAAGAATGACAGGAGTTCTTTTTCATTGCTCAACCGTCTTGAATTCATTAAGGCTCTTCTATCTGAAGTCTCTGTTTTACAAAGACCCGGCAGTTCTTTAGAAGGTACTTTGCTAACAAAATACTCCAATCAGAGACCAGGTATAAACTCTGGCTCTTAGTCCAATCACTTAAATTTGAGCAACAAAGAGAAAGAAATCATTCTCATACTACCTTGTAGGAGATTCCAGTCCTGTAATGGCTAATCTGGTTTCAGCCATACTTCTGATTCATTTCTAGAAGAGCAAAGAAAAAACGGTTGAAGAAAGAGGTAAGATAACTCTTTCACAAGTAGGGGATGTGTATACAGCTTTCATTGTCTTATAAAAATTTACATTTGATAACAAAAACTGTTAAAACTGCTGCTTCACTTTAACATTATATATTCTACTAGGACATTATTTTTAAAGTTAGAGTTGTTGTCATCCATTTTTGTAATAAAAATGCTGGATCCCACTAGCTAGTTCACATACACAGAATCTGTTTAATGCAATCTGATTTCTTATCAGGTTGCACCATCAAGTTCTGGACTGAAGAACACTGATGCTTCATTCTGATTTAGTCGACTTTCAATACATTTCTCTGATTCTTATCAATAAATCTTTAACTTGCAGGAAAATATTAAATCATCATAGATACACTGATAGGTAAGATTATTACATTGTTTATCGGTGGTAGTTTAAAATATCAATATTTATAATAATGCACTTAATAGTAGTAGAGCCATTGTGTCCCCAACATGCTCAAAAGCAAAGGCTGATCCCCCTCTTGTTACCTGGTAGGGTAGGAGTCTGTGTCAAATCTAAAGCAGATCTCCTGTCGGCATGCATCAGATAACAGAGTGCAAAAATTCATTCTTTTCCTGCCATCAGGGGTCCTTTTGCTGATTCTGCTTACTTCATTTCACCACAGAAACCTGCAAATATGGTGAGACATACCTAACAGGAAAAGGCAAATCTTTCTCCCTTCTGCATAGAAACATACCGAAGACTACAACTTCTCTTAATATCTATAAACTTTACACCAAAATAAAAAAGGATGACTTATGTCAGCAACAAACTAAATGGTTGTTAGTTATTAAAATGACAGGGTTATTGTGATTACAAGTAATTGTCTATTTTGTTCTCACCATGTTTTTCAATTAATAAAGGAATACCAATCTGAAATTACTATAGTTCAGAGACAAAAGATGTCAGTACTTCCAGTCTGAGAGCAATACACCGTCTTCAGAATAATGTACTTCACAAGAGCATACTTCAGCACACCCAAACCTCATCAGATAACAGTCTATCCAAGGTTAGACTACAGGAACTGCAACTGCTACAAATATGATAAAGCATCGTTTTACTTTTTTTTTTTTTTAAGATATCTGCATATTTTTTTCGAGCAATGGCTTATGGCCTCAGAGAAGTGACTTAGAAAGCAAGCCAGATGCTTTTAAGAGTAGGCTGACTGGTTTTCTTTCTCAGATTCTGTTCTTCACTGAGAAAAAAAATGCTTTATAGCTCAGTTTCTAAGAATATAGGTCCTTGATTTCCTTGTTAACAAGCCAAATGCATTATAGGCAATGATGAAAATCTGAGGATCGAAATATATACATATTCTGTGTGGCTGCTGCTGCTCTCCTCTACATGGAGAATAGGTTGTGTCCTTTGGTTACCAGTCCCTCTGTGAAAGCACTGTTGACATCTCAAGGACTTCAACTGCTAAATTCTCCGATCCTGGCAGGTAATGACCACTTCAGGTCTAACATTTCTGATTTACAAACAGAAACAGTTGTTCCATGTAAGTGATGGGGTACAGCCTCCTTGAAGCAGAGCTAATAATCAAAGAGCAAGAATCATAGGTTCTTTAAAGCAGAGGTATGCCAAGGCATCACACCCAAAGGACAAAATCCTGTGTTGCAAAACTGCTGTAAAGCCACATGAAAGCTTGTTCTTAGAAAAAAGGAAATTTAAACTTATGAAATACATACAAAAATAGGAAGAGAATGCAATTTCTCTAACCAAGTGTCCACAAGACAACTAGCCAGCACTTCACTTTCTGTCTGAAAGAAACAGCATGAAAATACAAACATGGTTCCATTTTGACAGCCTGTTTCCAGCGGTTTTAAGGGATAGGGGATTCATTTTGTTCACTGATTGAATGACCTTTATGCTCTATTTCACTTACTCAGCAACTGGGTATCAACAACTCTGTTATTCCATGTTGAGGTTTTAGTTTTTGCAAACACACAACACTGAAACATGAGGTTCTTAGGGACAAGGATCAGTACTTCCTGGGGGAAAAAATGAAAGGTAATTGAAATAAAAATAACAATCAGGCACCAAGCTTTCACATACCTCAGACGAATACCCAGAAGTTCAGACACTTAGAATTACCTGTTGATTCCGAGTGTTCAAACATTAAAGGATAATGCTCTTTGGAAAAAGAACATGCACTACCATAAATGGAATTGGGCAGCTGCAGCAGAACTTCTCCCAGGTCACCTACTTCTTTTACTAAGTAATGGCTACAATTTCAAATTTCTGTAAGAACAACAGTCAATAAGGTACTGGAAGTGAATAGTCTATCCATAAGATAGACAGCTATGGACAAGAAACACTTGCATGACTCAAAATATGCCAGACTACTACACACCTTAATATATGGATCTCTTTCATTATTATCACAAGTACAGATGCTAAGGCTGAATGCAAAAGAGCTTTACCATGCAGACAAGGTAATGTAACTGTGTAGAATTGTTTCAATAAATCAATGGAGGACCTATCTGCCAGGAAATCAGTGATATCTTCTAATTGGGTTTGGGTTTTTTAACCCACATATTTTAGTGGTACTTATGAAGTTACTGAAATTGTTTAGGTCTATCTCTGTTGCTGTATCAAACTCTAGTGTAGTTACTTTGATTAGACAAAGTTTGCCTTTGGAAAGGTTTTCTGGGGTACCCATGCTGGAAAACTACAATGAACTGTTCAGTGTTAAGAACATACTGGAAAAATATTTATCATGAACTGGTGGTCAAATAAACTATTCTTACAAATACATCTTTAAACTATGTCAGTGCCAGTAGAGAAACGTCATTAGAAATAGTCACAGCCCTAACATTATTATATAAGCAAAGTACATAAGGTGTAGCTGACCTAAGAAACTACCTGTGACTCAGCTAGTGATTAATGGATCACAAAGTTTAGACATTAACTTGAGAAAAAAAAAAAAAAAACAAAACAACAAATCATTAAAGTTCATCTTCCCCAAGAAGATACCAAGGGAATGTTAAAAAAAATAATCTAAATGTCATTTAAATAGCAGTGTGACAATTAACTGACCAAAAGTCCTTCTAATTTTTTTTGTTCTGCAGTAGAGAGAAGTCTGGAAGCTACTCATGAGAGTGGAAAATTCAAGTGATCATACTGTTAACACTTGTTTTTTTCCCACTTCATACCAACAGAAGTCATTTAACAAAGTTTACTGATGTTTACTACTAGCTGTAACAGTCCGAGTTCAAAATCCTCATACTCTTTTTTGAAATTATTGCTTCCTTTAATTATACAACAGTTAACTCTCAGCTTTTCAACAGGCTTCTAGATCCTGACATTCACAGAATGATCCTCATGGTGACATAAGCAGGCCCTATCTAGCATGATGAACTGCACAGGCAGGACCAGGCTCCCCAGGGCCATATAGCACTGGGCCACATGCTTCCCTTTTAAGTAGAGAAACTCTAAAACTTTTTAAGTGCCTTGGTGTATGAATGACTCCAGTCTCACCCTCAATAAAACAAACTAGGGCATTCAATTCCTAATACAAGATGTGTTTGAGTTTGAACTCAGGAGTGGAGAAGGGATTGGGATGGGGAAATAGTTCCAGATGTTGCAATGCTCTCGTAACAAGGAGCTGAAATGTGTAAGAATACAGAAAACTTGCACTTAAGCTCTACTTCAGAACAGCAGAAGAAATCATGGAACAAGATAAAAATGTATCTATAGCTTTATTAAATTCTTTTTTAAATACAAAGTATCTGTTGTATTGTATAAGGCAATAACTCCATGTTTCCTTTGTATAAATATGTGCAAAATAGTCCTTTATAGTTTTAAAAAATAAATTAGTGTTCTGTTCTCTTCTTGTTGTCCTTCCTTGTCTTTTTGCTCTTTCCTGCTTGTTTAGATGACTCTTCCTGAAATGAAAAACAACAATTTCAAAATTTAAACAACATTCTTATATACAGTAAGTATTCACTCAGGGTCACCCATGAGAATTAGTTTCAATACAGTGTTCACAGTTCACTGGGATTTATGAAAGTTTTGAGTTGTATAATATTAATCCACTCAGTTTCATTAATTTGTCTGCTTATGCTGTTATTTAGAAATTCAGCTGTCAGCAATGATAAAATATAGATACAGTTATGCCAACAGAAGCATATAATGTAAAATAATCTAAGCTGTTTCCCCTCAAGGAAGAGGTTACCAATACAGGAATACTTCTACACTATACTGCAGAACTTCTACTGTGGATGTGGCCTTAACAAGAGATAAGACTGTACGCCAGTGCATTAGAACTCCTTCCCTAAGTAAAACAAACCTATTGTGGGACAAAAAAGTTGTGCTGGATCAACAATGTAATGTACAGCGTACTCTGACTGCCAGTTCTGAAAAACAACACTTTTCTTTAGTAGGCACTATAGGAATCTGCCACTACATCTGACAGAACCTGGGACATTTCTTAAAACAGAAAAACAAACAAAAAAGAGAAATAATTTTTGGTACTAAACCTTCTCATGAAGGTAAATGCTTAAAAATCTTGTTAGTTTCCTTTTATTTTTTGTACACAATGCTTTCAAATAAGAGAACATTGATAAACTGCCAAGAAGGTAAATCAGTAAGTATGTACAAGCACCTCTAAAATGCAAAAAGTAAATACCTAAAAAGCACAGGGAGGGGAATGGGGAAGAATGCTCAGCTTTCAGCCACAGCAATCTTACATACTTTCATATGTAAAGGAAAACTGACAGTTGCATACTTTTTCGAGTATTCATTAGTAATTATTTTCTAACATCTTAAACTTTCTGTTGTTAGCAATTACATATGATAGACATACCTAATGTGCTGTTCTGAGGACGAAGAAATGTTGGAAAAATCATGAATATTAGACGATTAAATGACCTAAGTCCCTTAAGAAGTAAAATGCCATTTAAAGATATTTGGAACTTTGTCTCCTGAGTTATTTAAGCTCCCTTGGATCATTTTCCCATAATCTTTTCTCTAACAGTTAATGTTACTTTGAATTCTTCTAGTTCAGATATTTTTTTTTTAATGGTGTCTATCATCTATAATTCTGAAAATTTCTTTGGGTCCAACAAAGCTTTTGATTTTCAAAATGCCTACTAGTTAGAGTAATCCCCAAGCTCAGTCTGCCTACACACTAGAACTGGTGGCACAGCAAAGCGTGAGGAGCAGCGGCTTTCCATTTTCTGAACACAAAGAACGACGCACTTCCCTTTCCCATCCTCCCACAATCCTCTAAGTTTGTTTTCTGGATCAAGGTCCTCAAATGCTGCTACCCTTCTATTGCACCTCTCACACTTACAAATCAGGTCGCTAACTTCTTTGGAAGTTCTTTGTGAGTGTCTGCACTGATCCTATCAGAGCACCAAAGCAATCAGGTGATGACACAGGTAATATTACTTTCCTTCTAGCTTCGTCTAACAGTGACAATTTACTCAAGTCCATATATAAATGCCGTCATTCTAAGTTGTAGGAACTTACTGCTGATGGTACATAGTTGTATTCCACAAGTACATTCCTTGCACAATTGTTTATATGTTTAAAACGATCTGGTCCCAAAAGAATACCTCCATACCAGCGAGACACCACAACTAACACATTGTGGGCGTTCAAAATCTGTTTGAAAATAAAAGAAAAAAGGAAGAAAAAAGTTCTGATTTTTTAATTGAACTTACTTTACTGTTGACACCAATTTTAAACGTACAAGTCACCCACTATCTTACTTTTTTAAGAACTTACTGTCAGGTCTGTGTCACACATTATCAGCAGGTAACAAATAATGACAAGGCAGCTGTTGTGTTAAGTTTCCCTCTGAAAGCCCACACCCAAAGATAAATTCAAAGTAAAATGAGTCAATATATCCCTCAGAAAGGGTGCAGAGCTATCTCCTGTGCACTACAGTTGCTCATCCATGTGTCAAAAGCTTCAGGCACTACCTAACAGGAAAATTACTGAGTTACAGTTATTATTCTTTGATATGATGGACTATTTATTTCCAGAGAACCTCTGTCACTAAGCAGACTGTCTATCCACATTTTTGGAGTGTTCGTGGATGAGGTCAATAACAGACAGGGGAGAAGCATTACACATATGGATACCTAAAATGCCATAAGCTAGTACTGTTGCCAAGTGCAGGACTTAGCAACAGCACCTGGATAATACATAAAAACTGCATTTTCCAGGTTTGGTTCCTAGTCCCTTACAACCAAGCAGTTACTTTCTGAACTCGAAAAGGCACATACAAAGTTCACACAACATGAAGTAATTATGTTAGCAATTAGGACTGAAAGGAACTAAATGACCTTTATATAGCTTTTTTAAGACTGAGTAACAAAATCAAGTAGAGAGTTAAACAGGAGTGAAAATTTATTTTACTGTAAGAAACACAGAGGACCTTCAACAGCTTTATTTTTCACATCTAAATGTGATTTGACTAGACTTGAAAATTACCATTCATTCCACCTTGCAGCAATTGCTTCCTCAAGATATCCCCATCAACAGTAAACACTAGTAACACAGGGAATGCCAACTGACTAGGTTTCAGAGAGAAACACACATCTTTGAGCAACCTAGTCTAGTGGAAGATGTCCCTGCCTATGGCAGGGGGCTTGAAACTAGATGATCTTTAATTAGGTCCCTGTTCACAATAAAACAGGATGCCAAACATGGCTGGCAAAATTTTTAACTCTAAGTTTGAAAGAATTAATCTAAAATACAGCTTCTTGTAACCGGAAAGTGCTGTCTTGACTGAAGAGCTAGGTTTATCTGAAACAAGGTAAGATTTCTATTGCAAAAGAACTGTAAGTACAGCAACAATAAATGTATTAAACCCCCTAATTTTCACGCCCGTATCGTATATCATAAGTGCTTGTAACAGAAAAACTACAAGACTTATGAACATATATACATCAGCCATAAACCACTTTAATCTTTTCCACAGGTGAAAACTGCACTTTTCTGATCCCTACAGCAGTACTCCTCTAAAACAAAAACATTCCCAGGAACTAGGACTACAGGTTGGGAGAGAAGATCCCTATGACTTAGACACATTCACATTTGATAGGGGAAACTTGATGTCACTTTCTAAACTGGATTTTTACGGAATGTTAAGCGCCTGGACACCACACAGTAAGCACAGGAATCAAAACGTACTCATCCTTTAAACCATTCAAACTATTACTACCACCTAAGAAACACTACTTGTTTTCTATGGTCCAAGACTTGGAAATGCAACAGGCTGCATTTTTTTCTTTCACTTTTGAGAAAGAAATCATCTACTTGTCTACGAGCACAACAATAAGTAAAATAATCTTATACAAGTTTATTTACACTATAGTGGTTTTTAAAATCTGTTCAGGACTTCCAGAAGTGAAAGATTAATTTCTGTAACCTGCATAAGGTGAAGAAGGCGTCCACCTGCTGCTGTCTCCCCATCATCTTCACAATCCTGTAAGAATGTCTGCTTATCTTCACAGTATATCCTTTAAAAAAAAAAGGTAAGAAAATTAACGTAAAATAGATTAAAAAAACGTCAATCAACTAAAAAACATTTTGGCATGATTAATGATGCATCAGAGATGATGAAGGTGCTAAGACACTGGAACAAGTTGCCCAGAGAAGCTGTGGCTGCCCCATCCCTGGCAGTGTTCAAAGCCAGGTTGGACACAGAGGCTTTGAGCAACCTGCTCTAGTGGAAGGTGTCCCTGCCCATGGCAGGGGGTTGGAACTAGATGATCTTTAAGGTCCCTTCCAACTCTAACCATTCTATAATTCTAAGATCTTTCATACACGTGTATCAATTCTACTTCTTTACTAAGGACACTTACATGAAAACAGGACGAGGCTTAAGATAAACCACAAATACTTATCTGTACAGCAGAAGTTTTGAGAAGCCTTTATTTAGACTTTAGCTACTTCACATTTACAATGGTAATGACTCTCGAGTTAAGTCCCTAATCAGAAAAATCCTTAGGTTTTTAGTCTAATAATTACACCCAGCTGAAAACAACTCTGTCAAAGGTTCAAATTATGGTACACACAAATAAATCGGAAGAACTTGGACAAAAGCATTATAAATAATTAGTTAGGCCTACATTTCAGCAGCAGTGTGAAACTTACTGAAATTCACCTTTAGATTCTCTCATCTCCTTCCTCAGGGGGCACTCCAGGAAATTTGGGGTGAGCAGGACAGCTGCTGAGGTCTAATTTTCCAAAAGTAATGCTCTGAGGTCTGCTGTTTGTTACCAATTAATTTCCTAACTTCCAAACGTAGTTAATACATATGTGAGACAATGACAAAGAGGCTTTCAATGAGAAAGAGGTACTAAATGACAAATATGAAGCAAAGTTGCTGTTGCTTTTTTGAAGTTTATTTAGATAGTATGAGTGAAAGAAGCCAGATAATAATCCTCAACAACAGAAATCCCTTCTATTTAAAACTCATTTAGGTAGATTTTTTGGTAAAGTAAGCTTTCTCTTGCTCTCATTTCATGTTTCATCAGGATTGTGCCAGGATGTGTTTGAATGGATCAGTCTAGAAATGCTTTTTTAGATGACTGGTTCCTCCAGTAATGAAAGGGGCTCCTTTTACTGTCATTTATATTCCTAAGAAAATTTACATCACTATCTGTACTGAGACCAATTCATTTCACATAAGCTGTGCTCACAAAAGTTGCCGGAGCCAGACCACTACCAAACTAATATTTACCTGTTTCTCATTTTCCCTGAAGTTTCCAGTATTTCAGCTGAAATTTCATATGCCAGATGTCTGCATCAGGCTTCATGTTTCAACTCTTATTGCAACTAAAAACGTTAATCTATTTCTAAATATAAGGTTGGAGGAAAAGAATTTACTTCACCCATGTAAAAACACATTTAGTTCAAGATGCTCTAGCATTTCCATATTCACACATACTATGCAAAATATGTTCAAATCCACTTTTAGTGTTTCTTTTTCACTAATGCTCCTTTACTATCTTAACATATTTCCTTCTATTTGTTTAACTTTCTCAAATTCAAAATAAAGCCTAAAATTTATACCATACAAATAAGAAACCCACCCCCATAAAGATTTAATAGCAAGGAATTCTTCGATGGATTCATCTTTCCTCATGTTCTGCACTCCTTTATCAAAGAATGCCAAAAAAAAAAAACCCAAAAAACCAGCCCCCAAAAAACCAAACCACTCTTCATCTCTCACCTGTATGCATATATGTTGTGGGAAGCACTTGCAATTTTCTTATTCTCATATAATTTTTCAAGAACTCTCTTTACCTTTAAAAAACCAGAAATAAGATTCCTTTTAGAATGGGGATTTCATCCACACCATCTAATCTCTACGATTCTATGATTATCACTGCTAAACAAGTAATCTCCTTCTTAATACTAAAAAGCAACACTTCTACACTTCAACATAAAATGTATTAAATGTTCAGTGTTGTAACTCAAGAAATAGGTTCTCAGTACCCTATTGCTAGTTTCAAATAATATTTCTGTGATACTGAAAACATTTGTTCCTTGAATTCATAGAATCATAGAATCACAGAATGGTTTGGGTTGGAAGGGACCTTCGAAGGTCACCTAGTCCAACCCCCCTGCAATAAGCAGGGACATCTTCAACTAGATCAGGTTGCCGAGAACCCCATCCAGCCTGGCCTTGAACATCTCCAGGGATGGCGCACCCATCACCTCCCCGTGCCAGTATTTTACCACCCTCGTTGTAAAGAATTTTCTCCTCACATCCAGCCTGAATCTCCTCTCTTTTAGTTTAAAACCATCACCCCTTATCCCATCATAACAGCCCCAGCTAGAATGTCTCTTCCCATCTTTCTCATAGGCCCTTTTTGCTGAAGACCTATTAGTGTCAAATCGCTTTCCTGAACAAGAGACAGATCTAGAAAACATAAAACATTTTTAATCAGTATGAAGTATCAATTACACCTGCTGACATGTTCTCAACACTAAGCCATAAACCAGAATATAACACAACTGCTTTCACCTATTTAATGAAAACGTGATGTTTAGAAAGCTCTACTACATTTTGAGTTTCTCTTTTTTCCTCAAACATTTTTTTTCCCCAGAGTTTCCATTTCACAGAAAGAATAATTATCTAAAAAAGTTCTATTATGGGTCTGAAAGAATATTTCCCAGAAACCAGATATTCCCACCATGTCCATCCGTCTTCTCTTAAGAAGTACAAATTCAAAACATTTATCAGTATTAGTTCAACTTCTGTTTCTAATTAAACAAGCTAGCAATTGTTCAACCCTTTCCAATTTGGTCTAGCAAAAAGGAAAGCTTTGATTAAGACACTGTTTTAGTGCACAATACGAAATCAGTATCACTCTGAGCAAAACATTAACTGAAATTGAGAAAGCTTGGGAAAACATGCTTGGTGAACAAATTGTCTTGCACTCCAGGGAAAAATGTCTCTGAGGAGCAATCAATATATATATTTAATGCCTGTCTTAGCTATACTGTGATATTTGCAATTCTTATGGCAAAAATTCACAAATTCACAATTACAAAAATCACCTCAGATATAAGATACCTCTATGAAAAAAACCCCAATTATTATTAACAGAGAATGTTGCTTCAGACACCTGTTTTTTCCTTCCCTCCTGTCCCCCCCCCCCAAAAGGGGCATATTGAATAAAGGCAACACGTATTACTTAATACACTTTCATAAATACATTTCAATACATGGATTTAGGGTACAAAGCATATAAAATGATCATCACCTTTGACCTTGTCACCTACCAGGCTCCTAAAAACATACCTTAATGATTCATCATGCATATTAGCAATGAACCTCCAAGACAGGCATCTTACAGCTAAGCAATAGTTTATCCTTTTTCCTATTGTAGCTCCTGAGCCTTTTCTTTTTTTTCTCCTGTTCCCCTCTCTATTATTCCTACTTTAGGAAATTAAGGGATGCAATTCTTTACATGTCAATGAGGCACCTGCTCATAAAAGATGTGAGATGCTTAACAACAGACCAGTTCTCAGTTCACCTTACTAAATCAATGTCAAGTCCAAGAACCATATAAATTTTAAATGTCAGAATAAGCCAAACTGAGACAAGGAAAAGGAATGGTACCAAATTATAGCCTGATACCTGAAATATGCCTGTCACTTTCTGTTGAACTCTAGCTAAGGCATCTAACCTACCACTTAAAACTCTTCTGCAGCAGGTGGTCACTGATGCAATACCACCATCTCAAAAGTTCTCCATGAAGGATGCAAGGAACTAAAGACCAACAAGTCTTATGCCCATACTAGGCAAGCTAACGAGGGGGAAGCAAAGCCCAAAAAAAACACAGACAGCTTAAAATGTTACAGCTTTGGTATGGAGAAATATACCTCGAAGCCCTATCAATTAAGGGTCATTGAACACGTAGTAGATCCAGATTACCTGGAATTTCAAAATGCATTTGACAAGATCCCCTACCAAAAATTCTTAAAATAAAAGCTAGAATTGTATAAAAGGAAACAGAAAAATCCTCTCAAGATTTAACTCTCAGTTAATGACAAGAAAATATGAGTAGCTCAGTACCCTTCCCACTAAATAGGGATCATCAAAGGAGACTGATGTTAATAAATGCAAAGTGATGTACAAAGTGACTTCAAACTAGTTATTAGCATTTGCAAAAGAGGTCTTGGAGTTATAAAAGACACTTCTATGAAAACACCAGCTCACTGTTCAGTAGAGATCAAAAAGGTAAATTGAAAGATATTACTAG
>NW_009928646.1:84595-88951 GCF_000696875.1 Nestor notabilis
GAGTAACTCTTCAGGTCACTGTAAATTCTTAGAGTGACTGCATCTTCAGTGCTGTGGATAGCTCTATTCTGCGTCTCAAAGTTACAGCATATATGTACCAAAAGCATTATATGTACCAAAAGATACTGGGGGTCTTCAGCCCAGAAAAACAGACAACTAAGGTCCATTAAAATTGATGGATGTCTATAAAGTCCAGCTGCACAGAGAAAGTAGACAGGCGCAATAAAATTTTGAGTGACTGGACCACGGCAAACACAGGAAGGCAAATTTTCATGCCGTGGAGTCTGAAAGTTAATTCTGGCAGAATGGGACAAATTCCACAAAGGATATAGAAAAACCCAAAAGCAGTGATATTAAATACAAGGATACTTTCTTTGTGTTAAACTGCGGAACGAGGGGAAGCATGATGGGAAACAAAATGCAGCTGCCTTTCCTAGCACTCTGTCTAGGTCTCATTCACCAATGTTTCCAGCAAGAGACAGAAACTAGTGCAGACATTTTTCCTAGTTGTAGGCAAATATAAATCTAGAAGCATGCTTACCCCTCTCACTCAGGTCTCAATAAAGACTTACTTATGCACTATTCAAGTATGTATTTCAATATAATTCCTTTCTGAAGGAGGGGAAAAAAATTTATAAACTCATTTTAATTCATTTTCCAAGTAGCACATGGTAGACTCGGTAGCTTCCAAGTATCTTACAATAAACTTGCCAACATGAAAAAGTCAAATTTTGATGTTTTCTTACGTACCTTTTTTAATACCTAATAATAAAGAATAGCAGGATGCACTGCAGAGCTGATATTTAGAGCTGTTTATCTGACAGTGATAGCAAGAAGCTGATGGCCACTCAGAAAATATTAGAACAGGAAGATGCAAAGACAGACAGACTGACATATTTGGCTAATCCCAAATATTTCAGTAATATTTTGTCAAGCTCAAAATACAAACAACAAAAGAGTAGTATTGATCTCTACTAACTTGTCTGGGTGTCACCACAGGAGCCAGATGTGCCTGGAACGTACTCCTTCGATCTGTAATTGGCTTTCCGTGATGTATGGGTGGCAGTTCTTCATCTACTGATCACAAATAAGGAAGCGTTTGTTTTCTTTTAAGAGTACCGAAAAGATGTATATGGCTACATAAGTAAAGAATGGCTCAACTTTAAAAAGAGGATTTGTTAAAGTGAGGTACACAAGATGATATACAGAACCATGAAAAATTATGTTGGTTTATTTTTTTTCTTAGAATTGTTTTTAATCCTTATTATAATTTTAATGTTACTAATTTTATTCAAAAGCTGCATAGAAAACCACAATCTTAAGGCCTCTCTCTTCTACATTATTCATCAGAGTTAACCGGGGCATATATTTTTACCTTCTTGACTTTCAGATGTAAGGTAATTTAACATTTTAATTGGATCCTCATGAATGGGCTGACAGTCTAGGACAAAATCATCTCCATCACCTTCATCAATTTCTTCACTGGTTTTCTTAATATCTGGTTCTATTAAGATAACAAGTAATAGAATTTATTATACATTTTTTGTGAGACAAGACAAAAATTTCAGATCCCTTTTCTCAAAATCTGACTTGTGAGCTCGAATCAGTTTGCCATTAAAAACACATATGAAACACAGAATAGCAACTTGATTACAACAAGCCCCAGAAATTCTGAATTTAGAGTCCAAAATAATCTGATGTTTCACAAGAACTCCAGTCACTTATTGGTCATCTGGAGAGAAATATAGAGCTGTTGTTCAATGCTGCTTTAGAGGGTATAAAATCATTATGTGTGAAATACCTCTCTGGACATGCTCCAAGCACTCTGTGATTCCCAAAATGCTATTTTCCTTCATGCACAGGACTGTTTAAGTAGCTAGTCGTAAATCTCTCATTGAACGCGACCAGATCCTTCAGTGTGGCCATGTTAGTTCATGAGCACGATTAGACTGAAGGTGCAGTGCACTATTAGTGCATCCGGAATCGTGATTATTCAATATATTGAATGCGATCGGACTGTTAGTGGTAAATTGGACATCACTCAGAATTTAAGCCTAGCCATACCCAGCCCCTCTAATATCTGAAGACCAGCTGGAACGCAAGGGGGTTTATTTTCTGCCAAATTCCCTTACATCTGAACGCAACAACAAAAAAAACAGTCCATAGCAAAAGAGTAAATATCACACAAAATCTGTGCTCTGGTGACTGGATTTATAGGAAATCTACCACACAGACAAGTTAATATATTGCAATCTGATTTCCTATTTAGAGTGCCTATGATGTGGTGTTGATGCAGTTTTTCTAACAGAGTTGTTTTCCATAAAAAACATAGGGGTGATATAGAATCATCAGATGTATTAAGTAGAAGCCACAAGGTTGTTGTCAAAATGCCCAACAAACTTTTAATACTGTCAGTAAAATTTACACTCCACTGCTTTAAGTCACATCAATGAAAAATTACTTTTTAAATGTCTGTGATGGAGCAACAAAATGCAGTTTATTGAAAAACAGACCTTATCATGAAGCAGAATTGATTTTTTCCTCCCTCTTCAGTCTCTTGTTCCTCACAGAACTGAGGTAACATCCATTACACACAAAAATACTTCTGTTTTCTTTTGCCACAAGTGCATGCATGCACAGCACTCATGCATTTCACAGCATCTTAATGCACACAAAAAAAAAAAAAAAAAATCCACCACTTTCTGAAAGAACAACTGTGAATTTACACAAACTAACTCCATCAGAAAAAGAGTAACAGCAGAAAAACTTGAATGATGATGTACTTCTCATCCCAATATAGTAAAATTCAATTAAGATAGAATACTTGGTCATTTGTCTGCATATTCCACTGAAGTTTATCTTCTCTTGAGGCTAATCCAAATCCTCCAAAAGTGCACTCGACAACAGAAATTACTGATATGAATAATTCCTTTGCAGAACAGAGGACAATGCATAATGTACCTGAGTGCAGCACTTTGCTTTCATCCAAGTAATTTAATACCCAAGACAACTAAGGACCTTGTTCTAGTTCACTGAGACCATCCCCTTTTTGTCCCTACTGCTTTCTAAAAAGGGAAGCTATCACTGTAAAACAACAAACCATGACACTGGAGACTGTTGTTTTCTGTTATTTAGATCCAATACAAAACTGGGCATAAAGCTTTAACTTGTAATGAAACCTTACTTTGCAGTTTAACAAGAAGTAAACTGAAAAAACCTATGTGTTTTCTGAAGTACCTGGATCTGATGACTGTGCCTTTTCAACCAGAACTTCCCGTATCTTCTCCACCCATAAATAAAGTATACTTTCACCGAGGTTCTGTCTGGAAGTTAAAACTCACAGTGAATGAAAATCATTTTTGCGGATTTCACTTGGAAAGAACACCAAAAAACATACATGTTTCAGACATGTAGAAATATAACATTATAATCTAGTGAGATATAGAGCTTAGGCTTGTGGAAAGTTCTGTCTCAGCAGTTCACTAGGTGAAACGCATAGTATCTGCATCATTATATACTTTTTATTCTTTTTTTTTTACATTAGAAGCATCAATGTTGAAGGAAAACGGGCAACTGACAGAAACTTTCTGTCCACTAAGAAAGGGAAAGGAAAAGGAATTGTGTAAAAAAAAAAAAAAAGATGGACAGTCCTCAGTATTCAAGCTAGGATGTGTAGCCTTAGATCTTGCTCTGGATCAGTTTTCTCTACTAAAAATACTGTATGCCAGTAGTGAGCTCCTTCAGCTGCTCTGTGGACTCCTTCCCCTCATGTTTGGGAGGGGGCTCTTCTTTGGAATAGCCCCCTCCCAAACTTCCTTTCATTTCTACTCTTACTCCTCCTCCCTCTCAAGCAGTCAGTGCACACACAGCAGAGTTGTTTTGTTGAAGTTGGACTATGACAGTAGGTCAGTGGCAGTAGACACACTGGAGCATTGGACTGATATGCTATAGCATGGGTAACAAGCAGTCCTATAGGACAGGGAGGTAAAGATTTAGGTCTAGGAGTCTCTAGTCAGAGGGCACAGTGTGTATTAAGGTCCTGAGGGAAGATGGGATGGACATATCTTTTATGTGCATATTCAGAGATAAGAAATGCTGCCTTAATGTGCAGCAGGACCGAAACATCTCAAAATATATTTAAAATGGTATGCAAACAACTCAAAATATGCTTAAAATGGTATCCTGAAAAGTTGTCTTCATATTTTAAAATGTTTATGAACTATGCATGTTTGTCTCAAAAAATTAAAGATTTAGGGCCGTAGGCAACTCTTGGTTTCTCATTAATTTTATTCTTACTGCCACCATCTGGGACAGCACACAAGTATATATCAGTGTGTCCTGGGTTCAGCTACAGCA
>NW_009928647.1:0-206 GCF_000696875.1 Nestor notabilis
CATGGCGGTCCCTTCTGTTTGCTCCTAGAAAGAGCGTCAGAGAGAAAGCCAGGCTGCGCTTGAGAGAGTTCGATGTGGGGGACAGGTTCTCCCACTTGCCGCTGGCCAAAGCCTCTGTCCTCCTGCCGCTGATGGTGAGGGCGGGGAAGCTGCACCTGCTGCTCACGGTGCGGTCCATGCAGGTAGGCGGGCAGGGGCCGGGGGGC
>NW_009928647.1:237-25512 GCF_000696875.1 Nestor notabilis
GGCGGCCGGAGCCTCGACCCGGGTATGCTGCCTTCCACGGTGTGTCACGGCTCTCGTCCCCACCTCGTGTGCCGGGGACTGCTTCTCTAACGCCGGGCAGTGTGCCTGAGGTTACATGCAGGTACTTATACGCTGATGATTCTGGTATTTAGTCCCCAGAACTCTTCTGCCAGCGTTTTGTTTTATAACTCTTGTTCCCCACTCCCTCCCTGCTCAACTGCCAGTATCCAGAGACTATTTACTTGCCTGTTCTTCTGTTGCTGAAAAGTGGAAGTTTTTTGGGGTCTTGCTTAGAAATTTTAAGACCCTAATAATTGCAGTCATTTAGCTGATAAACTGATTGTAAATGGGATTTTTACTGATGTTTGATGTGCAGGCCTTTTACTATGAAGTACTTAAAAGCATGTTATTTAAGTGTGTGGTTTAGAGGTTCTTGTTCTTACCTCAAGTGTGTCAATCTCAGTATTCAAGTTGGCTGTCTAGATTCATCTGTCAATCTCTCATGCAAGCACGATGATGAAAAACCTAAATTTAGATTTTATTAGAGTAGAATGTATAGTAGGAATTGCACAATACTGTACAAGTGATATGTGTATTTCTGATAGTGAGGGTTCATGGATTACTTGGGTACAAGCCCAACTTTTTCTTGTGTTGCTCTGGTTAAGGCACATTTCTTCAGGTCTGCAGAAACCTCTTAATCACTATTTCCAGCTTCTTTTACTGATAAACATAAAGTGGCTCTACAGTAAGATTACATGTTTGTGTGGATCCAGGAAGAAACGTAAATTTATTATACTTAACAGTAGTACTCCTTTAAATTCTAGCTGAGAAGATCACCAGGGGAAGTGTGTTTTCCAGGAGGCAAATGTGAAGCAATTGATAAAGATGAAATTGATACTGCTGTTCGAGAAGCAAAGGAAGAAGTGGGACTCCAACCAGAGAAGGTGGAAATCATCTGTAGGCTTGTGCCTGGAATTGATAAAGTAAGTGATAAACTAAGTAAGTCAGCATATGGTTAGAAAATAAGCTTGGGTTGTTTTTTGTAGGGTTGATAATGACCTCTTAAAACCTATAACTGTAAATAACCACTGCTTCTTAAAGTGCACAGCCCCCATTGCCAGCAGAGAAGGGAGGGGATTCTTGCTCTGTGTTTGGTAATTATGAAAGCATGTTTGGTGTACTGTGTACAGTTACAGACACACTGGAGCACAGAAAGACAGTGCTAAGCTGGTGACAGTTTAGCTCAGAGCCACAGGGGTAAGTAAGGAGGAGCTGGTGCATGTGGGTTGTGAGGAGAGGCTGAGAGAAGTAGATTTGCTCAGCCTGAAGAAGAGAAAGCTAGCAGGAGATCTAGTTGCTCACTTCAAATACCTTGTGGGTAGTTGTAGAGTGGGTGATTCCAGACTCTACTTGAGACAATGTACATGGGCAGCAACAAATGAAATTTTGATGAGATGCAAGGAAAATACTCTTCACCACAAGGCTAGCCAAACACTGGAACTTATTTTCCTGACAGGCTGTATAATCTCTATCCTTGGAGATTTGCAGCTAACCCTCCACAGCCTGATGTAACCTCAAAAGTCTTCCCATTCATTATCCTGCTAAAAGCACAGTTAATTCAGGTCAAAAGGGACCTCTGCAGGTTACGTGGATTGTGATTCTGTATAGAGCTCTAGCAAGGAGACTTCTCTTCTGGAGGTGTCTTTGGAGTATAAGTCACTGTAAATTGACAGGCTGCCAATTTCAGTAACAATATCCAGTTTCATGGGATCAGTTCTCCCATGGTACAGAGGGGTTACTGTTTCAGAAGACGGTTTTTTTCTTCAGGTAACAGTTTCTCTTCATAAATATGCCTATGGCTTGGTTAAGTATCTGTTAACTACTTGTTGTTGACAACATCCTCCTCCACAATTAAAACAAAAAAAACCCCTAGTTTTAAAATTGTATTGCAAATGCTTTATTTAATCTTTTAATTGTATTTTCTGTACAAGTAACATTTAAAGCCACATAGTTCAGAGGCTATATGTAAAAATGATCGATTTAGTTTTTAAAACTCTCTTTGGAGTTTTCCAGCAAATTGCCTCAAACAACAGAAAAAAAAACCAAAAAAAAAGTGATTCTGACTTGAATGAAGTGTCTCCAGACTTGCATCAAATAGCCCAAATGTTGAATGTTACTGTTAATGCTTTCTGTAAGAATAAGCAGAAGTAGCAATGTATTTTAAAGATGTAGAGCTGCCCTCTTTGTGCAGGCTATCATTTCAGTAGATTTTGCCTCCCTGTGGAAGAAGGGATTATATTAAAAATGTCCATAAATGAGTTGTTCAAAAAAGTTTATAAATATAGCTAAATATACTTGGAAAACAGACACAGAGATATGATAAAGCATAGATGAGTTGGAAAATCTGAATTAAAATCAGAACTCACCAAAGTAAGGAGGACTCGTGAGAGTGCATGGAGTTTATTTCTGTTTAACTGAATATTTCTTAGGTTTCTTGTACTCATAACTCTGAAATGTTTTTAAAATAAAGAACATTTTTTTACTTGTTACAAATTCAGTGTTTGGCACTTTTTGTTGGTTTTTGGTTTTTTTTTTTTCCTTTTAGATGAATTACTTGGTAACACCAGTTGTAGGATTTATACAGGATACATTCCAGCCTACTCCTAATCCTGATGAAGTAAGCAATGTTTTTGTCATGCCATTGGAATACTTTGTCAAGCCCTTGAATTACCAGACTGTGCCTTATAAAACCTCATCTGGTTACCAAGGTCGGATGCATTCCTTCACATATGATGACCCGGAACATAAAACGTCATTCAGGATATGGGGACTTACTGCCCACTTTGCTGTATTCCTTGCTCTTGTAATTTTTAGAAAGAGACCTACTTTTGAAGTTGATTATGATCTGGACAACTTAATTTCATCCTCTGAGAATTACTTCATGAATTTATATGCATCCATGTATGAAAGAAAGAAGAGTAATATATAGCAAAGTAGTCTGGCAGTTAATTTATACTGAAGGAGGAAAAAGGGGGTTGTTTATTGTTTATTACTTGTTTTAATTTCCTCTGAATTAGGAACTGATTAAAATTTATTTTTAAATAACATTTTTAAATTGACAAGCCCTAACTAGATTAATATAACCATTATTCTGTTTTAAAGCTGCTAAAAGCACATGGGTTTTTTGATGGACTTAGTATACAGTTTTGGAAGATACGTTTCGCTGTCTGCTTTTGTTTTATGGTATCTAAGACATTTTCTGTGGTTTGCCTCCTGTATAATGAAGTAATACAATTTTATCTGATTTTTGTCTCTTTAAATTAGAATGTGAAGTCTTTTGGGGTCTGTTTGTGGCATACTACATATGGACAACAATTCACAGTCTTGTGTGGTATCTTTAAGCACTTACAAAATACAATAAAAATCTAAGAGGTGGCACATGCTTTCACAGTATTGTTTTGTTTTGGTTGGGCTTGTGGAAGGAAGAGGAAGATTTAATGAGGTTTTGTTAGCTTTGCCAGATTTAACATTCCTCACAAGGAGATTCTGTAGGCTACGGAATAAGGTGGAAAAAAACCGCCCCACTCGGTTGTTCTTCTGGGTGTTTGCATTTTGTGCTTCCCCCCCCTCTATTCACTAACAGATGCAAGTGTGATAAAAAAGTTGCTGGCAATTGCTATGAACTGTGCTGTAATTGAGCAGTAGTCAGATTTTTACGTTAAACAGCTTCTGTAGTATGCTTGAAATTGGCTGTGCCTTTAGAAAATTCATCCTTTTTACAAACAAGTGTTTCCCAAGTATGGCCTGAATAGCTAATTATGATTTTCTAGAAAACTCAATTATTAGATTATTTTAGCCTCTCATAATTGCATCCATAATATTATTTGGCTGCTGTGCTAGATTAGCATTTAGGCACTGAAATATCAGCTTGTGTTTGGTGGTAACTGCAGCATAACCTTTTACCGAAGAAGAGAAGGATGCTGGAGTTGCGCTCAGCTGACAGAAGAGGACCAAAACAAATCAAGGCTAAAATCAATACAAATTTGGAAGGACGGAATTTCCCTTTGCCTCCTCTCCCTGCTACTTACTTACTATTTGTACTTACTATTAAGTGCAATACTTACTATTTGTCTCCTCCCAGAGGTAATTCAGCGGCAGGTATTCCTCCTGAAATACTCTTCATGCTGTGGTGACATGGGCAGTTGGATTGAGTGCACCCTCAGCAAGCTTGTCAATGACACTGAGCTCTGTGGTGCAGTCAAGATGTAGGAGAGAAGGCAACTCCAGAGGCACCTCAACAAAGTGACATGCAAGATCCTATACCTGGGTTGAGGCAATCCCAAGCACAAATACAGGTTGGTCAGAGAAGTGATTCAGAGCAGCCCTGCAGAGAAGGACCTGGGGGTGCTGTCAACAAGAAACTGAACATGACCTGGCAGTGTGCCCTTGCAGCCCAGAAACCCCCTGTGTGCTGGGCTGCATCCCCAGCATGGATAGCAGGTTGAGGGAGAGGATTCTCCCTCTCTACTGTGCTCTCATGAGACACCCTCCCTGCAGACCTACATTGAGCTTTGATGCCCCCAGCATAAAAAAGATGGGGACCTATGGGAGTGAGTCCAGAGGAGGCCACAAAGATGCTCCAAAGGCTGGAGCACCTCTGCTATGGAGACAGGCTGAGAGTTGGGCTTGCTCAGCCTCAAGAAGAGAAAGGTTCCAGGGAGGCTGTAGAGCAGCTTCCAGTGCCTAAAGGGGCTGACAAGAAATCTGGAGAGGGGCTTTTTACATTGGCGTGTAGTGACAGGACAGGGGGGAATGGTTTTAACCTGTCAGAAGGGAGATTTAGATTAGATTTTAGGAAGAAGTTCTGAGGTGCTGGCACAGGGTACCCCAGGAAGCTGTGGCTGCCCCATCCCTGGCAGTGTTCAAGGCCAGGTTGGACACAGGGGCTTGGAGCAACCTGCTCTAGTGGAAGGTGTCCCTGCCCGCGGCAGGGGGTTGGAACTGAATGAGCTTTAAGGTCCCTTCCAACCCAAATCATTCTGTGGTGATTCTACAACGTACAAGATTGGCCATCAGAATACAGAGTTGGAAAAAAACTCTAGAATTAGCCTAATGTCTTGCCACCTAAAGATGGAATCAAGTACATGATATTCTGATAAATACCAGGTTTTTTTCTGAATCTTCCCCGGACAATCCATTGTAGTCCTTTAGCCAAGCTTTAGAGTTGTGGCAAGGAACACTTCACATCTTCTCCTGTACACAGCAAAATGGGGAGCAGCTGGTTTGCCCAGTTACTTTCGGCACTCCTGGAAACTACATCACTGTGTCTTCCTGAGGCGTTTTTAGGCTTCATGGTTAGATTTTCTTAGGTCTTTTTTATATCAGTCACATTTTCCATACACATCTTGTCATTTAGTTGCTCTCCAGAATCTTCAGTAAGCCTTTCTCCTCCAGTTCTCCCCCAATCCCTAAATAAGTATGTGGTAACCAAACCAAACCTGGTAATAGTTTTCTAGTTAACCATTTGTTTGGGTTGGATAGGACAGGATTACTTCAAAGCTCCTTTTTATATAACCCATCGTTATTGCTCTTTGTGAAGCAGCATAATAATATTGATTCATATTCTACTTCTTCCATTAAAGCTGCCTTACCCTTTTCTGAAAATGCTGCCACTTGTTCCTATATTTGTATTTACTGCATTCTGTATTTGAACAGCTGATTACTCCTACCAAATGTAGCATTTTACATTTGTCATTATTGAATTACATCCTGATTAAAAATAAAAAAATTGTAATGATCTACTGACTTGTTTTTCATACATTTCCGTTTTGCTGTTATCCTCAAGTTTTGTTAATGTATTTTCTGTTTCATTTACAGCTTAGAGTAAGCACACTCAGAACAGGCCTCTGCAGAATCCCAACTGATAATTGCCACTTTGACAATGAACTGCTACCTAGTTTTCTAACCAGCTGTGTAATACACTGTTATTAGTTTCATATAGATCAGCCCTTCTGCAGTTGCACACAGGAACATTGGGCAGGGCTATATCCAAAACATGAGGATTTATGCTTCCCCCTATGCACCAAGCCTGTTACCTGCACCACAGAGGAAGTAAATGCAGTTGTCAGAACCAGTTCATAGGTAAATGACAACAGTTGCTGCACATGTCCTTGTTAATTAAAGCACTTATGTAAAGGTTACTTGTCCTGCTACCTTCCAGGAATTAATCCGTATGAGTTCTTCAGTTCTTTCACAGGGCACTGTTTGCCTTTTCCCAGCCTCTATTAGGGAAGAAGATACAGTTTTGAGTTTCAAACATAACTGCTATTAACGTTGAGATCAGTTCTTTTGGAGAATGGGTGTCACATTGGGGTATTTCAAAGTTGCATCCACTTTGAACATTTTAGCATATCTAACTGCTATCAAACCTTTCATATTCCTACATTAGCTCTTTTGGTGCCTGTATTAATTATGTTTGGTATCTGTTGACTTTTTAAGTTAAAAGAAAAAATACTTTTTTAATTTTTTCACTGGGATGAAATCCTTGGAGAAGTAGTAGCCATACTGATGAACAGCTTTGTTTTTTATTATTAAACACTTGTGAAATTGTTAAAACATTTTTAAAAGCTTAACTTTAAACTCTTCATCATCTTATGCGTATCCTCAGTGGCTTCTCTCAATGCTAATGTATGCAGGGAAAGTAACTAATTAAAATAAGTACATTGTTAATTAAAATAAAGCATAGCAATTAGAACTTTGATTAGTAAACAAAACAGGTACCAAGAGACATAATTACTAACTTACCATCCTCTTCTGTTCCCAGCAGACTATTTTCTCCTTCATCTCTCAGCCAGATCTGGCACAGAAATTGTACAAATTGTACAAATCCAAACCTTTGTTTGTTTTTATTTCTCTTGTTTTAAACATTATCGTGTGGAACTGCAAGGACAGCAACAGCAGTTACAGTTGTTGCTCCTTTTAGCAAATGCAAATTGTGTTGATTTTTGAATCAAATCAGTCAAAAGAAGTCTAACCAAAAATCCTAGAGTGATTTGCAGTAAAACCACTGGGGCTTCATGCTTCACATTAGGCATCCTAAAAAATTTTACTGACATTAGTTTTGAAATTTGGAAAGTAGTTTTTTACCGCAAAAGATTCATTCTTTATTTAGTTATCCATCTGGGATCTGAGTGCCCAAAGTCCTCCTTCGAGCTCAAAAAGAATAGAAGAAAATTTAACTGCTTGTTACTAAAACTGCAATTCTGACAGTCCCACATTTACTACTGAGAAATTGTTTCCTTGGGCTATCTTCGGATAAAACTCTTCTACAGTTCTTGATGCAGAAAGTAGAACATGAGTCCCTCCAACCTCAGCAGCCCTCCTAACTGGTCCATGTCATGTTTGCAGTCTCCTTCCTACCTCCAAGAGGTGAGGAGTGGAGAGTGCCCCAAGCAGACTGTCAAAGCCTGGCAATCCAGGCACTTTTCAGGATACTGCCTCTGAAGTATGGGAGAACCCAAAGTGTGTAACCCACACCCCTCCTGGGTAAGTGCTCTGTTAGACTATTAAAGGGAAGTTGCAGCTGCTGTGCCCCTCATTTTTTAAAGGAGAGTGTGGCTGCACCTTGTTTGTGTGACGTCAAACGCATGAAGAGGTGGGTCCTCCAGGGAGATGGAATCTTTCCCTGGACCTTGGGCCACGGAGAAGCTGTGTAAGCTAAAAAGGGAACACATCTAGCAAATGTGCTGCTGTGAGAATTTCCTCTTCGAAAGTGCTGTATTCTGCCCTTAAACTGGTTCACGGCCTAGGACAATCTCCCTTTTCTTCTATAGGGAAGTTTAAGCACCTAAAAAATGGCCTTTTATTGTTCAGTGGGCCAGGTGCTTTGGAGTTTGACACTGCAGTGTTATCATGCTCAGCCTCTTCCAGCTCTGTCTTTAAAGCCACGTAACAAATCACTCATCAAGACCTCGGTGTCCCAGTGGTCTCTCCTACTGGTCCTGTGTTATACCTGAATATTATTAACACAGATTTGTATCTACCTTTATTTTGAATGTAGTGATTGTAAAGAATTCCTTTGCTTTGAATTAAAGATTGCAAATGCATTTATGCCTTGGGATTTTTTAAGTATAGTATTTTAATATACCTCCCAGTCTGAAAACGTGTTTCATACATATATATTTATGCTTTGCACTTTTTCTTACAAACCAAAGCCGTTGCTCAGTTGTAAAAAGGTATTAAAAATACATTCCAGATTACATTCTCTAGCTATGGGATATATAATGCTAGCATGACAGCAAAATGAGTGCAAAGGCTCATATCAGAACATGAAAATTACCAATATGATATAAAATTAACTAAAAATAAGTGGCATACAGTTTAATGTGAGTTGTTAGTCATTCTTTTAGTTCATGTGCAGTGATTCAGCATTTAACATTTCTATAGTTTTGAATGCTCAAATAATCAGGCTTTTGGTATTTAACATTTATGTGAACATTTAACATTTATATATATTTGATACATAAATTGGTATTTAACAATTATAACCATATTAAAAAAATAATTAAAATTACTTTAAAAATGTTATAGTATCTATACCCTTTATGTGTGGGGAAAACACATAAAATGTTCATTTCATTTGCAGAAGGTCAGTGTGTGCTGCTCAGTTAAATCGAATGTCACTTTCGTGTAGCTAGAGTTCCTGCAGGGTTAAGGCAGTTATAGTTAGATGAGAATGTAAATATTCAAGAAAGGAGATTGTTTATATTCAGCCTATACCTAAATCATATATATGTAATAGAAAATCTGGAGATGTTTTTGTCATTGAAGAAAACCCTCACACAAGTGCTAACATGTCAATACGTATGTGATGTACCTACAGTGATTCTATTTTTTTAGTAGGTTGCCATAGCAATGCAGTTTTCACAACAGTACATGTTAAACCATCTCCAGTTAAATAAAAAATAGTTATAGTAAAAAGGATTATTAGATAATCCCTCTGTCCCTCAAACCTTCTATCTTTCCCAAATGTAATATAAGAAATAAGGAAGACAGAAAAAGAAATTGCACTTGTTTCTGATTCCTTCCAGAAGATATATTTCTGCAGTCAGAATGCTCTCTTAGTGGATGGGGTTTCAACATAAATTTCTTTTGGCTTTATGATGTAAATTAAATTTACTGTACTTTTTGGTTGCCTGTTACTTAGTTCTTCGTATTTAGGGTAGGTTTGGTTTGGTTTTCAACACGAAAAGTGCTAGGAAGGAAAACATCGAAGTAATAATGAACCATTAATGAAGAACAATCATCCTATTTGTTTGAATCTGCTTCAGGGTAAAGATTGTTCACTGGCTAGCAACAGATTTATTATTTTGGGCACATTTACCTCTTCTCATACTGAATTCTGTAATCCTTTTGACTGTCCAGTCATGACCATTTATTGATCTATGTCTGTCTTGATCTTCATCTATTATAAAGTGTGTTTACACATGCATTGTATCAGAGATATACCTCTATAATTCATCCTGCAGCTGCTGCAGTGCTTGACTGCTTCACAGCTGGTTTAAAATATGTGCATATCTGTTCTTAATGAAGTGCTGGCATCCCCTTTTATGCCTATAGCAAAGTCCAGAACTACTGGCAACAAACAGAAACTGTTCCTCAGAGGAAAGCTGGATTTGTCTTTGAGCCCTGTGGTAGGTCATAACGGCCCTCCAGAGCCCTGGTAAGAGTCAGATATCCAGTTGTTGAAATGAAAATGAACAATTCAAGGCAGAGCTCTGTGTATGTTTGAAGGATTAAGTACATAGGGATGTAAATCTGTATTCAGGTGGATTTCTGTATATAGAAACAAACACCTATAGAAAAGGGGTTGACAAATGGGACATTTAAATAGTGTTTGTTTTATTCTCTCTTTTATAGATAATTAATGAAATTATTTTATTTTTCTAATTGTTTAATTGCTGCAGATCCATAGTTGGCATAAATCACAGTAATTTCACTGACCTTAGCACAGTTGTGCCAAAGTACAAGCTCTGAGGCTTCAGTTTATACTGCACGCCTACTTAAACTGATAACGTAAATTATCTCAACTACATTTTATCTTGTATCTCCAATTCATTATTTATTTCTTAACATTTGAATACAGGCGCTATCAATAATTCTGCTTAATGAATCAGTACTTTTAAAGAAGCCTAAGCTTGTTTAAAATACATTGTTAGTTGTTCTTAAAATACTAGGGTGTAATTCTAAATCTAAGAGCAACATCTTTTCAGATCATCTACAGTATTGATTTGCAGATATTTATGTGAAACAAACTGACTAAAATGGGAGTGCTATAGTTCATTGCCAGGTTTCATGGCTAAAAATGGAAGTCATACAGAATGCATTATTTGTGGATTTCAGCTATTAACTGTTGATTAGAAATGCAGTAACTGATGAATTAATAACAGATGTAAATGAAGGTCCACCAGTGCTTGGAAAACTAGGAATACTGTTAAAAGAAAGGAAGTTGATGTTATATACCTGGCATCAAATTGTTCCTTACTTGAGGATAAGGTGTGTGCAGTGGATGGAGCATATTCTCTATAATTGTCAGATTGAAGTGGTCTAAAAGGCAGCTGATCTGATTGAGATGTTTGTATCTGTGAGTCCTGTTAACCTGGACAGAACTCTAGAAGGCTGGAAAAAAAGAAAGACTGAGAAAAAAAAAAGTGATTATTTGGATATAAGAGCACAAGAGTTCTGTGATTAAGGAACAGAATCTATCTGGTGAAGGGAAATAGGAAGGCATTGCTCTAGAAGGGGAAAAGACCAAAGGATTAGAAAGGTGCCTAACGCCAAGGAAGGAATATGTGTCTGGAGAAAGGAAGGACTGAGCAGCCAGCAGATCAGCAGAGCGCTGCAGGAGGGTGTCACCACTATGTGCTCCAGGGCAAGCTTTACACTGCTTTGTTCTCTGAGGTTGCTGGATACCACGCTACTCAAACAGCGTAATTTGTAACTATTTAGAATGGGACTATATTCGAGTACCTCCTCAGCACACAACTGACCACATACAACTTTCTGATTTGCTCGAATTATGGAATCTGGAAGGAAGAGTTTGCCAAATAATTCTCCTGAAACTTGTACTGATGTGCTGGAAATAACAGTATTCTTCCGATTCATTCAGTCTGACTATACATCGACGGCTGAGCAACATGAAGATTCACCATAAGCCTGGGTTCATGTTTTTCTTCAAGAGGGAATGAATAGCAGATCCTAAATATCTCTAGCCTGCCTGGTTTACCCTGCCTTACCAGTGCAGTATGTGGCTGATGAAGTCATCCAAATGGATAACTGGTTTTCTTAAGCCCTAGAAATGAAGAAGAATAAATGCTCTGCTAAGAAAAATATCTGTCTCAAGTAGAAGGAAAAAATCTTTTTGGTCTGAGAACTGCCTTCTAAATATATTCCTATTATTTAAAACTATAACACTGATTTTAATCATTAGAATTTGTGGTTTTATTTACTCTATCTTTGAATTAAGATAAACAATTAACACAATAATTTAGGTACTACATAAAAAATTGTTCTGAATTTAAGAGCATCAGTCAAAATAAATGCTCCAGTAAAACTTTATTGAATAGTGTCATTAGTTAGATGCTTCCCAAGTAGCCCAGATGGGGGCTGGTATCTAATATTGCTAATCTGCTACATTTTGATATATCCTTGGTCTTAACTGTCAGTATGGAAGCTTTTTATTCTCCAAGTTGTGGCTTTTATATCTGAACTGGTTATTCACAGATGTCCAAGCTTAAAAGTTTTAGTTGAACATTTTTACCAGCTTATGAGTGCAACATGAAGAAAAAGAAGTGAAATTAGAATTCGAAGAGACAAGCAGGGAAGGATGGAGGATAGTGAATGGGAACAAAACTGGGGAGAAAAGTTTCTTAGTTACTTGAACTATTGTTCCTATTTATTTATACCTACATTTATGTCCAGAGGCCCTACTGAAGATACAGGCATCCTTCTGCTGAATAAAAGCCTAGGAAAACTTCCTGCTTTTGAAATTTGCTTATGAAGAAATGTTTATTTCAGAGTGTCTGGCAACAGTGGAGACCCTCAGCTACATCCACAGAGGCAGAAATGCAGCTGTGTACGTTGGCCACTTCACACTTGGCAACTATGCAGCCTGAAGCCTGATTTCTGTAAATATTAAATATTTCATTTACTTATTAAACATTAAGGCTTATTAAGCAGGACAGACAGATGGTTCACAGTTTGGTGTGGTGGGCAGTCGTATGGTTCCTGGAGACATATTTTGGAGCTCAGGGTATGAAGACATTTCAGTTGCATTTAGGCACTGTGAGTCAGATCTGCAGCTGGTGGAAATTAGCGCAGTTCCAGAGATACTGTGATTCGTCTGCTGTCTGGAGCTGCCCGTTAGAAAAGCAGGCATGGCAAATTCTAACTTTATTCAGTACAAAAAATGGGCTTTGTTCAAAAGCTTGAAGAAGTTTTCCTTGCGTTCAATGAGACTGATCAGATAAACACGACCAGAGCTCTTGCTGAATTGGTAATCTGAATTTCCTCCCCACCGCCTGTCAGCATGAGTTCTTTTACACTTGTACTGAATTCAATGTCTTTGAGCCATCAGGGACTTGGAGTCCTGTGGTACCTTGCAAAGGCAGACAAAGCAGAGGAGCACCCGATTCCTTCAGAGCAAACTGTACAGCAAATCTAAAACTTCTCACAATTTCTCTTGTAACGTTTCTGAAATTCTTGAAAATAATCATTGATGTTTTATTTCCTCTGTACATAATAAAACCTCCTCTGGACTGAATTCCTTCAGTTTGGCACTTTCTATTTGCTTTCAGGTATACATGCCCGAGAACAACAGGCTGAATCTTTAAGGATTCAAGCTTTCACAGTAGTACAATGGAATGATGCACTTTAAAAACAGTCGTAGCATATGTCTAATCTCTTAAAGTGAGCCTTGCATCTTAAGTAAATGCTTAGTTCATCCATCATTCTCTGCTTGAATCTGACAGCCCAGAAATAAGATACTGAAGTGTTGTCTTTTGAGAGTACACTATTTAATCTTTATTTGAGGGTTTGGGTATGATTGTTGCTGGAGTTTTGAGGAAGGAGTTGGCACTTACTTACTCTCTGTGTGTTATTAAAGCAGGACAAATATTGAAGGTAAAGTTATTTCCCTTTTCTAATTTTTAAAACATTACAATTAAAGCAATGCCAGGAAAACCCAGAGCTAGACTGTTCAAAATGTACTAGTTGAATCAAAGGGGACTTCAGAGAAAAAAATCTCCATTAAAAAAAATTAGTGTTTAATTTTAGGCATGAACTTGTATTCCATATAAAAACCACCAAGGCCAAGAAGGACAATAGTAAGTGGCTTAAACGCTTTCCTGAATGAACTCCTATAATACATTATTCAAAATTTCCTATCAGACTCTGTATTGGATAAAATTCACCCCAGTGTAAATTGCTCTGCACAGAAGAATGCAGACCAGACAATGTCCACTTAAGTATCTCCTTAAAATTCAAATGAGAACATTCAGTGAACATTTCCCTGGGCTAAATAGGACTTTGTCATAAATATGATGCTTCTTTCAGGATCAAAAATCAGTCTGGGCACTAGGATGTGACAGAGATGAAAATAAGGATGATGGTGCTAACAGTCAAAGCCTGTTAGGTGCTCTGATAAGACTATGGCCTGTACCTTTGTGCTTTAGTTTGCTATTTCTCATCCATCTTTCTTCTGGTTTATTCCTTCTTTACCCGGGCTCTATTTATTGCTATAAGTGCCTCACAGTATTTTCTGACAGATAAAATATACAGTAGGTAAAAGAGGGAACATGAGAATAGATCCTTTCCACCATGAAAAAAGCCATTGATGCTAGATTATTGAAGATGGATGTTACCTATTCTTTATATTGCACTTTGGCCCTCAACCTGCAGTAAGCTTAACAACTTTATAATAAGGAACCTCTCTTTTCTATCTGTTCTATTTCTTGGTGCTTTGTGCTTTGAGGGAGGTATTGGAATAGTTATTTGTTTATGAAGCAACATTACATTTCTTTTGTAGTGAAGGCAATTAAAACTTAGTTGTGACCTGAGAATTCACTTAGATATGTCAATTATTCCAGAGCCCATAGATCTTTGGTGAGTGGAGCTATCCAAGTAACTGAAGTTGCTATACTACGTATTTCTAAAGGAGCACGCATTATCAAAACCTCCTGATTTAAAGACAACCTCAGGCTGACTGTCATATTTGATTGTCCTAGTTCTTTTTGTAAAAACAGATTTTATTGGCAAGCAAGTAATTTACTGTGCATTTATCCAGTCTCTTTTCCCTTTAATTATAGTAGAACTTGAAGCAAATTCTGGAAAGTTGCCCTAATCAGCCAACCTCAAGGTAAGAATGGGGAGGAGTGAGAGGAAGGGGAAGATGACCTGGATTTGACTTGACCTGATTTCTGCTCTGTCAGAAGCAGCTGCACTCCTGTAACAGTGCCAGGTGAGGTGCTCAGAAGTGAGAAGTACTGGGTGGTACCTCATATTCATCATTGCCTGGTTGGGAGCGGAGGAGGAGAGGCAAAGGTTTGGGGGACACCTGCATTTGCACATATACTTAAAAAGCTTTGAGCTGGGGTAAAGATGTCGCTGCTGCATACAGATATGTTTATTTAGTTAATTGAGTTGTCATGGCAACTACTCCATCTAAACTGCTACAGTGTCATTGGCACCTGGTGGCTCTACACAAACTATTATCCTCTCCAACAAAATTGGCAAACTCTGTTCAGTTTACTTAGAACCAGTTTTGAGAAATGTAGATTTAATGACAAAAAAACCCCAAACAACTGCTTACTTAATAATTACTTATTTAATAGGAGGTAACCACAGCTTAATTTCAGTGGGTTCAGCGTGAGGCTGGAAGTAGTCTTCTGGCCCATCCAGAAGAACTGGTATTTCATTTTGTAACCCATAAAATATGAAAAATCAGAATGTTCAGAACCTATAAAATAAGCCAGTAAGAATCATAAGAGAATGGTGGTGCTCAGAAGAGCCTCTGAGTATATAGTGTTGATCACTGACTGCTCAATGTTGAATACACCGTAACCTGAAGGAAAGATAGAGCAGTTTAAATCTGAGCCAAGAAATAAAATCTATCATGTTTTCACATGAAGTGAATATTGTTTAATTTACAGGGAACTAGGATTCATTGTGATAATGCTTGCCACCGAACAAAACACAACTGGAATATCCTTTTCCTAAAACAATCTGCCAAGTATTCGCAGCTAGAAATCCATACTCTTTGGCACAACTGGCACATCTGCAGTTAGAGTCCAGAGCTAAAAAGCATGCAAAAAGGGGTGCTTGTGGGAATGCTCCTCTTGTTAAGCTCAGAAGCAAAGTGGCACAAGTTACAGTGGCAATTTTCACTTTAGAGCATCTTTGTCTTTGTGCTGAGGCCTGTTCCCTGGAGTTTGAAATCTCGGTATTGATAGATGGACAAGTGTGTGGAGGGTAGAAGAAAAGCTGCAGCATCAGGCCCAGTCCTGGATAAAGGGTACCTTTGTAACTGCAGGGAGAAAGAAAGTATTTAACAGCAAAGAATCCTGTACCTTTCCTTGTCCTCAGCATGGCACATAAGGTGACATTTTATGGAAGAGGGTCTGTGGTACCACATGGGAAATGAAGAGGTCTGAGTAAGAGATCATTGAGTGAAACAGTATGGAAACTGTTCCTCTAAGTTCTTGTTGCACTTTTTCTTACAAACAAATCCACTCTTTCTGGACTAATAATGTGCTCCTTTCCTACCCAGCTGTGAGATACAATTTGTTAGGCTGGTTGAGAAAGAGGTTTACCTCACAGTTTGGTTGATTTGTGGATGTGCAAAATCCATTACAGCAGCTCAGATGGTAGGAAGTAACTCAGCAAGGCATGATATCAATCATGGACTAACTCTCTAAGAATGGCTTTTTCCTGATGAAGGAACCTCTTGTTCTCCATTCTAGCAAAGTAACCCCAGGTTCTGGCTGAGGTGCGCGAGCAGAGAAATCAAAGCCTGGCAGGTGCTCCCTGGGCTATCCTGTCTCTCACACAGCAATACTGTGTGATACAGCTAATGTACTGTCACTGGTTTTGACATTGGCATGTCTATGTTACAGTTTCACGATTAAAGACCTCTTAATTTCTCTTATTTTAATGATTAAAATTATCTCTTCCTTTTTAAATGCAGTCATTCAATTTCTGATGTTGCTCACCAGCACCATGAGCGCTGATCCCTGTAACTGCCCATCAGAATCTTTGCTAAAATTCTTGTCACTTCCTTCCGAAATTTGACAAGACCTGGCTCTGTATTTTTATATGAGGAGGGCTTTGGTCACAAAACCAACAGGTGCCTGTGGACCCAGGAAGCTTGCTGATAGATGTTCTGTGCAACTGGTTCTGTACAACTTCTGAAGTCTCCTGCGGAGGTCAGTCTTGGTAGCTGTGAAGCAGGAGCATCACTAAAGGAAGTATTGTTCCACGTCCCTGATGGTCCTCCCACCATCATTCAGGCCATTGAACACCCCTCCTGCTACGTAAAATATTTCTTGCTTATCTGAAATGATAGGGCGTGCATTTTCAAGTCACCCATGAACCATTTTTGAACAGCTTCATCTGGATTTCTCTTTCGATGTCCTTGCTTCCCATGAAATGATACCAGACTCTTTTGCTTAGGTGTGTCTGTAGGGCACTGCCTTCTCTCTTAATTCCTTCATGTTCTTACCCATGCTTCTCTCAAAATATAGAAAGTTCAACACCCACCCCACCACCACCTTGTTAAAATGTATTGTAATAAGAGGAAAATCCTACAGTATTGACTTTCTGCAGCACTGTTCATCTTTTTTGAACCTAGATAATAATTGTGGATAGGTTCTTGTACCTCTTTTAAGTTGATTAATTCAACCACAGCTTTATCTTTTCTAAACTAGAGAAATTAAACTCTTTAGTTAAAGACTTGAAAGTGGTTTAGGCCTTTTCCATCTTTCTACTAAGGAGGTGACTTCAAGGTGACAAGAGGTCAGGTCTCTTATTGGAAAAATTCTTTGTTTTTGTAGTCTTTGCTGACTACACATGCCTGACAATCCAAATCCAAGGACCTGGGGAAATTTGGGTGACATTCAGCAGAAATAATTCTGATGCTGCAGCTTAACCAAGATAGTATTGGTATTTGGATCTGATTTAGTAACATAATCCCCCTCCTCCTCTACCTGAGATTCCAGATACTAGTCAGCATCTCCACATTTAAAGACAGATGCTGGCTGGTTACTTACCATGAAAGGACATTGCTTAGCTCATGGTTAAAATATCAAACAGAAAAGTTTCTGCTTATTTTTTCATGCAACAAGAAAATAAAAAGAAAATAAAAAGAAAAAATAAGAGCTTTTATATTTGCATAGTGCAAACTACCCGCTTCCCTAGAAATCTCAATTTCTTTTGTCCTGATTTCATCCTCCATTATAGCCCTTCGCAGCTTTTATTTTGAACTGTAGATGTAGACTGCATTTGGAATTATTTCTTTAAAGAATAAGGTAAATGCCAGTACTTTTGTAGTCCACCTTGTGCTGTGATTTCACAGAGTGACTCTTGGCTGCATTCCAAACTCTTGCCTAAAATGGCTTCCAATCTTAATTTAAATCATCTGACATATCGACCAGCGTGACTTCAGATATAAAATTATCTCAAAGTGAGGGGGAATCAAACTGCATGCTCAGGGATTAGTTGTGGCTCTTCCATTTTACCCTGAAAGAAGAAGATTTATCCAGAGTGCACAAATTTTCTTGCTTTTTTTATTAGTCCAGACGAAAGATCAAGCAAATAGCTGTTTACTTGGATATCTAACTGTTAGGTCATTCAGGAAGACAGCTGGTATGATTTAAAGTTCCCACATACAAGATCATTTTGTCAGGACTTTGAAGCCCTTCAACAATGTCTCAAGAAGACAGAAATATTTGAAATGCAGAGTGATCACAATTATGCCGTGTGATTGCATCATGGTAGTAAGCAGTCTCCCCTTGACCCTTTAGTTGGGAGTTCAAGGTCTAATATCCACAGTGGCCAAGTCCTACAATTCATGTTTCGATACTTTCTCTGAATACTTATTCCTGATGGTTCACGAGTTATCAAAATTAGAATCCATCTGCACAGTTTCTAGAGGGAGAACAATATGAGTGCTTCCTTTATGCAGCAAGATATATTGTCTGCCTTGAGTCTACAATCATGTCACACTGCTACTAAGGTGTCTATTACCACATAGACCTAGTGACAGTGAAAGAAGTGTGGGAAAGCTGTATGAGCTCTCTGCTCCTGATCTTTCTTTCCCAAAAAAGGTTCCAACTGCACTTAAAAAACATGGAGTGTGTTGGACCAAATTTGCTTTCTCTGAAGACTGGGGCACTGATGAATCATTTATCTCAGTTGCTATGAAGGTTTGCTATGCAAGATTTACATCAATTCAGTCTCCAGAAATCACCTTTGTCTAACATTTAGCTGATTATTATTGAAAAGCACATTCAAAATTAAGCCAATACTACTTCAAATCCCCTAAGAAACAGAATCTCACAGTCACTCCTTTTCTGTAGTAACAATGGTGTCAGAAAATATTCCCATTTCAGACTACAACACTTGTTTTTCAGTTATCTTCCAGTACTGTGAAATACAGCTGCAGACATAATAAGTCATAAAACTAGAACACTTAGTCTACTGCTATTATAAATATCGTGTACTGTGCTCTTATCACTATTATAAGCTTACCTAAAGTACTTCACTAGCATACTTAACTGTAGTCTATGGAACTACTTCTCTAGGCATTAAGATTTTTCAGGCCTGTTTCCTAATTTATCAGCTGACCTGTTAAAATGACTATAAAAAGAAGACAGCTGTCTTTTTGATTGTGTTGTGGGTTAACTCCAACAGGCAGATAAGCTCCACTCAGCCGCTCAATCTCTCCCCTGCTGTGGGACAGGGGAGGGAACCTGAAGGGCAAAACAGAGAACTCAAGGTTTGAGATAAAGACATTTTAATAAGTGAAGCTAAGCTTTGCATGCAAGTAAAGCAAAACAAGGACTTTATCCACTGTTTCCCAGGCAGGCAGATGTTTAGCTATTTCCAGGAAAGTGGGGGCTCATCTGTAACCCCAGATGTCCCCCTCTTTCCTTTCCCCGTGCTTTTATTGCTTAGCACAATGTCCTATGGAATAGGACATCCCTTACATCAGTTAGGGGCAGCTGCCCCAGCTGTGTCCCGTCCTAATTTCTTGTGCCCCCCGTCTCCTGCCTACTTGCTTCTGGGCCAGCACGAGAAACAGGAGGCCTTGACGCTGTGTAAGCACTGCTCAGCAACAGCTAAACCACCTGTGTGTTATCAGCACTGTTGTGGTCACAAATCCAAAACACAGCTGCTGTGAAGAAAATTAACTCAATTCTAGCAAAAAAGAATACAGTTTCTAAACCTTGCCTGCAAACTCTATGTTTTTATTCAGAGAAGATCCCTGTTTCTGCCACCCCAGGTGAGATCCAACCTAGCAGCTTTGTAATGAACAGTTCCATTAGCATTTTAGGAGTGCTCAGAGAAAAACAATCTCCTAATAAACTGACATTTGTAGTTTTTGTTATGGGCATATCTTTTCTCCAGAGAGAAAGTAGAAGAGAATACAGCAACACAGTCGGTTTATTAAAATCAATGAGTTAGAACACAGTAACTAGCTATGGAACTGACAAGAAGAGGCCATTAATAGGCCGTGATAAAACACCCCATAGGAAATGCAATTATGCTAAAGAGCATCCTGTTCCTTTCTTCAAAAGGCCCATCACAGAGGGCACAGCCAGAGTGGTACTGAAAGCTGCACCAAGAGTTTGTAGGGGAAAAGGTGACTTCTTTGTATTGTAAACCCTATGGAAATTCTGTGCTGTGACAGAGCTCTTCAAGAGCTGCAAATTAGTATCATGCCTTCAAATTTAAATTCAAGCTAGAAGCATCGCTGCTTACAGAGCACAACCTTGATGTTGCAAGCTCTTGGACTGCAGCTTCAGAAATATGCAAAACAGAGCTCAGCTTAGTAAACCTAAAAGCTCGCTTTCATTTTCTTTAGCAGATTCAGGAGCTACCTTTATTATGCGTATAAATACTTAATAAGAAAAAACCGAGAGCCACAAAAAGGTAAAATAGTTTTGTAATTTGTAGAAGGCAACTTTGATCAAAGCCACAAATGCATTATTTGATGTAATTAGTCTGAAATATAACATTCACAGACAAATGCTGCTGATGATATTGTGTGCTGTATTGCAGCAGCTGGATATAACCAGTATAACAATTAGATATGCTTTTCAAACTTATTCTCAATATTTGATTCATTGAATTCTTATTTTTCTGTACACCAGCTCTGCTCAAAAGCTCAGATATGTTTTTTCACAAGCTTCTAACAAGTTACTCTGGATCTGTAATTACTGAGACCAAATTGAGTCAAAATGCCAAGCAAGATTACTCTTTCTCAGTGCCTGCAGTCACACGGAGTGAGTAAGTACATAAAGCATTGTGTGCATCCCCAGATATGTAACAGTTCAGTTACAGACCACAGTACTTTCAACGGGAGATTTCTGCACGTTGCATGAATTGCATAAATTACCTTAAAGAACAGGGTAAGAATAATGTCTTGAACCTGTTGGAATTCAGGGATGGCATTGTAATATCCTAAAAAAGTCTAAGGGTACTTTGTGCTTGCACAGTACTGTAAGTGAAATTTTAAGTAATGTGCTCATCTCCTGTAACTTTGCTTATTGTGATTTACTGTCCATCTCTGTAATAGTTTTCTGGCCTTCTTTTTCTTTGTTTCTCAGAGTTGCATCCAGAAAGAAAACATACAGCTTCAATCTGACTATCAAAAATAATATAACAGTATTTTTCTGAGTGTAAAAAAGAGCTTTCAGAGAACACATGGGAAGTGTTAGAACGTACAGAGAGCAGGCAAAGATGTTGAACAGTATTTTTTTTTTCTCATTATATTCAGTTAGCAGAACAAATGGATAGTGAGGCTTTAAAAGTAAATAGATAAATGAAGCTTTGTTAAAGGGGCTTATTTTGGTCTGCCCGTTTTTATTGATGACTACCATCACCATGATGTAAAGATTTCAAATCCATTTGAGTTCTCCTGTATTGTAATATTTCTTGACCAACAACGTGATCCATTTATTTAATTTCTATTGTACCCATCACTAAATTATCTGAGCACAATTTCCATGCAAGACAAATGGTAAAGTAATGAAGTAAGACAATAAGTAAGCAGTCAACAGGATAAGTCATATTGGCATCTATCAGCTTTGCCAAATCCTGTGTGAATGCTTTGATTTCTTTTCCTTTTCAGTTTAAAATGCAACACATTTTCATTACTCCTGATGATTCTGAGGAGCTTTAAACTGCTTCTGTCTACTGAAGGGAAATGTACAGTTCTTTTCAGTGTGACTATAAACAGAGAATTGCTTCACTGCTGCTCTAATTCATATGTAGCTCCCCCAGTAAGAGAAAGCCCCTGGCTAAAATAAAATAAAATAAAATAAAACAAAACAATTATCTCAATGTGAATTAACCTTGGGAAATAGAGGTCTCCTTTGCTTTTAAAAAGCCCAAACAAATAAATCTAACATCCTATACTCTTAGAGATTCCTTTGGAAATGTCTTTTTTTTTGTTAATACATTCTACACATAGGTATACAGGGGGGAAAGTCACTAAAGCCATTTTCCTATTGTTAAGAGATGTTGTGAACTATAGGTTATAACAGAGTCTGAAATGGGAATTCTGAACATGCTCTCGAAACATAATACTTAAGATGCATCTTCTGTCAAGCAATAGGGATGTTTTACAGCACACAAAGCCGTAGGGGGAAGATGTTGAATAAGATTGAAAAGTTAAGAGAGTGCTGAGGATTTTTCTGTCCCTGCACTAAACAGAATTTCATAACAGTCGACTGTAAAGAAAACAACGTTTTGGAGCTCAATGTATTAAAAGCTGTCCTGTTTATGCGTTAAAGCAGCCAAAACATATATCAATGTGATGTTACTAATGTAATTTGTAACTATTAGAAACATACATCATTTAGCTTAAAAATATTTTTAATACTTTATTCTCTAAAGCAAAATGTGGTTTATCCCCCAGAGATAAAAATAAAATAATGCCATATTCTCCACTGTAAGGGCTTGGTTTTTCCATGTACATGTTACTTCCTTTGAGCAGGGTGGTTTGCTGTTATTCAGGGTCCAAATGTTGTTCCTGCTAAGAAGGAAAACTGATGCAACGACATCAACTCCTTCTTGAACACAAAACTCATTTTATTTCTTCTAAAACCCTCCTGATACCGAGTACATAATAAGTATGTAATGCAGGGTAGTTCTTCTCCATAAAGATCCAAGGCTGGTTTGGTTTGCTTTTTTTCACCCTCGCACAGATACAAACCTTCCATTTAACTCATCTACTTCAGGTTTTGATTGACCTTGCACAAGGTCCATGTTTCCAGTAACAATTTCAATTTCTTCAGCTGTCCTACTCCAAAAGAATGGTAACATTACAATTAGATTTACCTTGAATAGCTGCTCCCTCTATGAAGTTCAGGCACGAACCCTCAAAACAGTATCTGTGAAGATGACGGTTTTGTCCCTGATGTAGTCATAGATAGGTTCTTTTGCTAAACAAATTATTATGTTTTGAAAATAAAGGATCTGAACCAGGGAGAGATATTGTCTGTAAATGCCAGCATTTATCCATGACCACATTGTTCCATTTCCCTTCTTTTCTATATAGCATTTTTAAAAACTGCTATAGCAAAGAAGAGCTGTCACCAACTTGACCCGCAGATATAGATGGTGACCAAAGAACTCTTCATTCCCTTTCGTTCATGTTCTCACAGCATGTTCTTTAATATTGTCAGTACTCAACTACACCCATCAACTTGAATCCTAGCCCTTCACTTTTACAGGTCTAATCCACCAGCATGGAACACAGTGGAAAGCCACCACTAGGAGGTTTTTACTGAAGTCTTAACTTATACAAATAGCCACCCCACAGCCTACTTCTAGAGTGGTCAAATTTACAGCCAACTGTCAGAATAAATCCTGCTTTTACATCTTAGTGTAAGCTTCTGTACTGCATCATCTAATATTCTTAAAGAAGTGGTTATGAATTGAATCAAAATAATGGAATCAGGATTATGCAAAAATATCTGCTACATGTTACTCCAGCTGCCACAATAGACATATCTAAGTACCAGTACTCTGCCATAAGCAAGACATTATGCTTCTACAAAATGGCCATCCTTCATTTTGACTTGCCAGCAATACATGGTTGAATGAATCACTTGGGATAAATTATTTTTGGTTCAGGAGGATTAGAGACAGCTTTAAATCCTTAAGGGTAGGGTCAATCACAAGTGTCTCAAGGCATTAGCATAAACCAGCATGACAGTAGCAGACAAACCAATACAAAACCAATGCAGCCTAGAGGTCCAGATTCACTGCTTTGGGTTCTCCAGACTGCTGGAGTGATGGAGTGAGCTGCCCCCCAGCTTCTTCAGTACTCTGGATGTCACATAGGTGACACACACTGTCAGTTTCACTTTCCCCAGTCCCTCCACACTTTACCAGTCATTTGAGTTAGAACTGTAATAAGATGCTAGCTGAGTGAATCATTTGGAGTCAAACGCACGTTACTCTTTATTCAGCTGCTGCCTGCCTGGTCCTGCATTCAAATGGCCACATCTAAAGTGACAGAACTTTGTATTCCCCATAGCAGCACTGAATTAGCCAAGGACATGGAACAGGGAAGGGAATATTTGTAGTATTACCAGGCAAGCAAGGAAAGAAAAAAGCTTCCTGACCTTTAAAATGGTTAGAGTGCTCCACAAGCTGCTACTTAGGATGAAGTGGATGGCATCACTTCAACATGTCGCACAGAAAATTCTCGATGGTGCCTACGAGCTGGTTTTGAATCTTTGTTCAAAACATAATTTAAGGGCAACGTAAGAGGTGTTTGAGGCATCAGACTTCACTTCCGATAAAATCTGTTTAAACTTCTAGAGATAATGAAGCTAATGGAGCTTCCCTATGGCTAGTGCTCCTACTTTCCTCCTAACCTGTGTTTGTTTACTGCTTCATTTATGACAGGCTTAGATGAAAAATTCTCGGAAATAGGCTTTAAAAAATACTTTGTCTGCAAATGTCTTACAGACTAGACAGAAAATCATCCGAAGTATTACATACTAACTACAAAGAAATAGGAAAGCTCTACCCAATCCTCTATCTCACTTTCTTTCTTAACGTGAACGAAAATCTTCTACCCTATTACTCATCATAGCCAAGACATTCCAGGGCTTTTTGCTTCCTCTAAATATAATGCACTGAATACATAGCCCAACATGAAACAAATGCGTATTGCGAAATTAAGGACTATCAATAAACTCAGACTCCAACAAATCCACAACCCAAAGAGATGGTGGTGACAATCCCTACCGTGAGTCAGAAAGGCCCTAGAACTTCTTAAGCTGCTGCAGGGGGTTTGGTGGAGGAAGTGCATTCACAATGGGGTCTGCAGAAATGCTCACTACATGCACGGGATGCTGAAACAAGTTTTGAAACTCCGTATATAGGTGTAGAATTTTAGGCTTTGAAGGAAGGAGATTTATTCAAGACTGAGGGCCCATCAACAAACTGATGCAGGCATCTGATGCTGAACTCAACAGATAAAGTTTAGATGCCCATGGAACCACAACCAGTGATCCCCCAAAATCCACGTTCAGCTGCCTGGCTGCTATCACCAGGAAGAGAACTATTGCATAAAGCCTTAGGAGTGCATTACAGCAGACTTTCAAACTTGGGTCTCTTGCTTGCAACTCCCCACTTGTGTGATCATCCTTATGCTGAAAGCGTTCACTCAGTTGGCCTTGAGAACAACTTCAGGACCAAGAATGATCAAGACCTGATGGCACCTTAAAGTGATGATTTCAGCCACGATGCCATCAGGTGTGGGGCATGGAGGGGACCAGGGTGTGGGACGGAGGCCAGTTCAATATGACAGCCTTTCATGTGGTACCAGAGTGCTCCTCGGGGGCCCCGGGCTCTGCCCGAGCCTAAGGTGACAGTGTGAGGGGATTGTCCGGCTGTGTCCCGGCGCCAGGTACAGGTTTCGGCACAGCAGTGGCCCCGACGGCTCCCTCCGCGAGGGGCGGCGCGGTGGCGGTGCGGCCG